>NC_081348.1:55155730-55264627 GCF_029784015.1 Lycium ferocissimum
AGCCAAAAATACTATACCACCCGACCTATCTCTTAGTTGGATCTGGAAAATCAATGCTCTAAATAAAATCAAACCTTTCCTATGGTTGTTAACCTCTAATAAACTGCCCACTGCCTCTCTACTTTATAGCAAACATATCCTCCTAGATAATCTCTGCAAACACTGCCCTATATTGGAAGATCCTTATCACATCTTTATTAGCTGCCTCAAAGCAGCCGCCCTATGGCAAAATCTCGGGATAGACACACCTAATGAAATAGATTTCATTCCTTGGATCCGTGCACACTGCATTTCCAGCCAATACATTACAATACCACAACAACATAGAATGCCTTTAAAGACTCTAATTCCCATGGCCTTATGGCACATCTGGCTAAATCGAAATAGTAACTTATTCCACAATACTCATAATACCACTAACATTGCCAGGCTTTGCGATCATGTCCTAGAATACTACCACCTAACCTATAGTAAAAACACACAATCTACTCATACCAATAGAGTCACCTCGGCTATTTGGTGGGTTAAACCACCCATGAACTGGTACAAATTAAATACGGATGGGGCTTACCACAGTACCACAAACAACAGTGGCGCAGGAGGGCATTATTCGAAATACAACAGGCCATTGGGTGCAAGGATTCGCAACACGCATCATAGCCCAATCAGCCCTTCATGCAGAAATCCAAGCACTATTACAGGGCCTGGAGCTGGCTTTCACTAAAAATCTATTTCCACTCATAGTGGAAGTCGATAATCAGGTATTAGTAGAACACTTAAACAGAAGAACACTTATTATAGCTCACACAAATACTCTTGATGACTGCAGGTTCCTCCTACACGCTATGGAGAATGCAGCAGTTCAGCACATCTTTCGGGAAGCCAACAAGGTGGCGCATGAACTTGCGAAGTTTGGACTTCATGCTACCAACCAGATTTTGGGAGAACCAACCGTTTTACCCGCCTACTATGTTTATTCAGCTTTTAAATAACGACTATTTAGGAAGGTCATCGTTAAGATCCTTCCCATGTAACTAGCACAAACAATATTGTTACTTTCCTGTATTTCGTTTCAGTCTATAAAAGTCTTCATTCAGCCAAAAAAAAAAAAAAAGAGGAGCCAAAATTTGTGGAAGTTTAGATTTTTACTATCAAAGATGTTAGATTTTTCCTAAAATTTATCCTCTTAACAATGATTAAATATTTATCAAATTAATTTAATATAGACCTTTAAATTTCAAGACAAGTGCCTATCATCAATGTAGAGGAGTCAAGTGCATCACGTAATTAACAAATGAAAACTACAGAATATGAAGGAAATTAATATCCCAAAACTCTACCTATCTTCAACTAAACTTATCCTTATGATGCTGACTTTCACATGAATTTCTGTTTTCTATAGCTTCTAATGAAATTATTCGTCAATTAAATTTAGGTCCCATGCATGCATTGGACTTTTTTAAAGTAAAACAGCATTGAAAGGGGCTTCACCAATAATTACAAATAATTATATACCACAAATATATAGGGGACCCCATGCTTTATATGCCTATAGACACATGATGATCACAAGTGTAAATAAATATTGCTAACTTCCCACTACAACAAAAACCACTAAAGTGGCAATTATTTAGTGGGTTCACATTTTTCTTGTGGGTGGGGGTTTAATACTGTATAATGCTACTTAACAAGAAGAGAACTAGTGTGTAGTGAAAATTATATTAAAAACATAGTGTAATTATTCAGTAAAGGAGTGTCAAGTGACGTCCTTTGGACAAAGGTGATTTCATCACCGGAGAACATTACAGAAATCGATAAAATTAAAATCTCAAATCCACATCTTGTGATGATAACTGAGTTCTATACATTTTCGATTGATTATGCGTCTTGTAACCACGACGAGACGACAATGAGAAATTCAGACATGATATGTAAAAATTACTCTAAAAAAACGTAAGACGTGCATGTTTACATCAGCTTGTATTGAAAATTAACTTTGGAAAGTGTATTATCGTTCTCTTGTTAATTAATTTGTTATCATTAATTAGACAACACAAATTTGTTGGTTTGTGTCAGACGAACGTGACAATTGTGTGAGATAACTTATATTATCAATGAAATCAATGAAAAGATAAATCAAAGAAATCAATTTTAGTATACTTTTAATGTTGTGCAATAGTACATATACTTCCCCGAGGCTTTGTTCGCATGGACAAGATTGTTGAGCTTCAATTTTTCATACAAAACTTAATTGATTTACGTTTTATTATAGCTAAAATCAACTTCATTGAACATGCATGGCTAATTACATGGTGTACGAATTCGACAGAACCCAATAACTTTAGTCTAACTTATATATATGTTTTGAGACTGAATATGTACATATAGTAAGCTGCGAATTCTCAATACCATAAATGAGTTAGGGGTCTGTTAGCAAGGAAAAGGTCGCCAGAATTCATAAAATTTAATTTTTGAATTCACATATGAATATAATTAATAAATAAATATATCTTGTAGCAACTTGTGCCCCAACACATATTTGTACTACTTCTAAAATCCTCCCATTGATCTCCCAAATCTTGATCCCATAAGTTGTCAGTGCAGGTACAAACATTATACATTCTAACCCCAATAAATTTTTGAGTACTGAAACTTTCTGATATACCGAACTTGAGCTTGTGGTCCCTTTGCAATGGATAAATTTGCAAAGTTGTAGTCTTGTAGACACCGTTATATACTAATCGATTTGTAAGTTGTAACGTGTACGTGTGAAACAAATCATTGCTATAATGATATCATATTAAAATGTCGTATTTTAGTTACACTATACACCAATTAATCATACTAACAAATCGTCGAGTATTAAAACAACCTAATTGATAATAAATAAAAAAATTGAAAGAAAATTGGGATTACAAAGTTTAAAAGGACCATTTTGAGAATGTTCTACTTTTATTCTCTAATAAAAAAATAGGAACTAGTGACGAACAAACATTGTAGCTAAACAGCAAAACACCTCGCCAATCTTATTTAGCGACGGATTAGTGATATCAAAATATTCGACTAACTAGAAGCAATTTAGCGGCGAAATTCGTAGCTAATTCCAGTTTTTATAGTGATTGCATCATAGTCGTCACGGGGGATATATTCAAATTGCTAGGGTTTTCTCAACATTAGATTTTAAGTTTAAAGAACTCCTTCACTTTGTCAATTTTGTGTCGATTCATTGGCCATTTCTTCCAAGTTGGATAAATTTTAAGATATTGAGCTTGGTTTTGTAAGCTTAAAGGATGCATTAGAAAAATATATCTCTATTGAAATTTAAGTTGAATTAGAAATAATTAAATTATCAATTTGAATTATATTAATCCTAAAGATTCATGACATAAACAAACGTGCCCTTTCCCTAGTGCATAACCGACTTATTTGTAGCTAAGAGTCCTAATTGTGGTGTGTTTCTATGTACTTCTATATGTTTATATAATCTCCCCTGTTAGTATCAAATAATCAATAAGAAAACACGATTGATTCTTGATCAAATATTCCTCGTGTTATGATAACTCCCTTTACTAAAAAATAGCTCCATCCTGCTTGTGTATTAATGATTAATCGACTTAAAGGTTGTTAAGCAACCTAGCGTTGTTTACTGTCACCTTGGAAAAGGGGACCATTTAGAAAAACTTTTCTCTAGCAAAAGGAACTCATAGACCTAATAACTCCAAGGTCTACCCAAGTGAGGGTATAGCCATAAAAGATAAAAACACTTGAGGAAGAATAAATTGGGCGATAAAATTAGGTTTCAAACAATTAAATTCCTAATAATTGTTTCCTCATGTGCGTCTTAAATTGTCATAGTTGGACATGCACCAACGTCATGAATACAAAATGAATTCACGCACTAGGGCATTAAGGGAAGTGGGGTAAGGAGAAATGAGTGAGTATGCGTAGCTGTTTTCTTTTCTTTTATTCCCAGAAGATTAACAAACGCCCAAATTGTTTAGGTGTGTGCAAAAACCACATGTTCTATCCGTTTTAATTTGACTGGATACGAAATTTTAAAAAATAAAGAATTTTTTTAAATCGTGTGGTCTAACTTGAACTAAATATGTGAAAAATGTATACTACATGGTTTTCATCCTTTATAATATCAGATAAAGATCTACAGTCCACTTCACCCTTGGGGTAGAGCCTATAAAAGGCTTTGTGTAACAACGCTAGTCTTAGCACAACCTTCCATCCTCAGACGGATGACCAATCTAAGAGGAATATCCAGACATTGGAGCCTATGCAGAAGTATTTCCTTGTTTTTCGACATTGTTGGGACAGACGTCTACCACCCTTGGTGGAGTTCGCCTAAAAATTAAAGGGGGGTCAAACTTATTGAATAAAAGAATACTATTAAAAAAAAAAATTGAAATCGCTTCCAAGAGAATAGTCTTAAATATGTACATGTCATGTTGGATTAAAGGTTTAATACATAATTGTTTTTTTTTTTTTTTTTTTTTTTTTTTTAAAAAGACGAAGTAAAACAGTGATATTGAAACAAAAGAGGCATTAAAGAAGAAATTACATATAAACTAGGAATACTCTTAATAATATGAGAGAACTTTTGAAAGAAAAACCTGGAAATTTGATTGACAACGGACAATATCACCTAAGAGTGTCTGGCTTAGGCCGACAGCAATGTGCTTAACCAACAAGAAAACTAAAAGAAGAAAATTAGTTAAATACTTAGAATAAAAAGAACAATAATAAGAATGATTAGTATCGGTACATACATGGAACAATTTCCTTTTGATATAATTCTAACGCCTAATAATTGCTGGGAAAAGAATCCATCTGTGGATCAACATGAACAACTTTTCGTTTTACATATATATATATATATATATATATGTAAAATATCAGTAAAAGAAGACAAAGTACTGTAAAGTAAAAAAAAAAAAAAAAAAAAAAATGAAGAAGAAGTTGGATATTGTTCTTTCTTTAAGCAATAAACAGATTTTTTTTTTTTTTTTTTTTTTTTTTTTTTTTGAAAAAACAAAGCTTAAGGGACAACATAGTCATCTGGCATACTGAAGGTGTCTGGATCTTCATCATGTAGCCATCCAAATTTCTCCAAGAAAGGATTTACTAAATTGTTTGGTGGATAATTATCAATGCAATCTTTCCACACATTTCCATCACCCAAATCTCTTAACACTTCCCACAAACAACTATTACACTTAAACCCTGCTCCAAAGGCAAGCATTAGTATTTTATCACCTTTCTTTAATCTCTTTTTAGCCTCCATGTACCCCAACACATACCAAAGGCTACTTGCTGAAGTGTTACCAAATCTATGCAATGTCATTCTTGCTGGCTCTAAATCGTACTCACTTAGATTCAAATTTGAACCAACTCCATCGATCACTGCTTTTCCTCCTGTATGTAAGCAAATATGATCCACACCTGTTTTGAAATTAATCATTGGCCTAGGTCCTCCTTTTGTTGATCCCCAATTCATTTTTTTCATAAATAACACGATTGCAAATCGAAGTAGTTCCCTCACCGGAAGAATTAAGGGTGCAATTTGCTTCAAATTATCAGCTAGTGCACGTGTCGCGGCCTTTGGTAGTGTTTTATCAAGGTGGAACCCTATGTTACCTTGATTGTCTTCTCTTTGTACACAACTAGCAT
Source organism: Lycium ferocissimum (assembly GCF_029784015.1). Taxonomy (NCBI): domain Eukaryota; kingdom Viridiplantae; phylum Streptophyta; class Magnoliopsida; order Solanales; family Solanaceae; genus Lycium; species Lycium ferocissimum. The sequence goes on from NC_081348.1 coordinate 55,161,410, forward strand.
AGGCTTCATCTTTTGCACCATGGTGTACCCTAACTAGTCGTTTCAACTTGAACATGGCCTTGTTTTTTAGGGCCACTTTGTTTGTCAATAAAATCGCGCAACCCCCTGACCTAAACAAACAATTTGCAAGAATCATAGATCTATCGTTCCCCGTGTACCAATTTGAGCTCAAGGACTCAGATGTCACCATAAGTGCAAGCTTGTTCTTCTCATTCTTGAAAATACTTTCAATGATATTTATCGATATGAGGCTAGCACTACACCCCATCCCGGTGATGTTGTACACCTTGATGTCTTCCCTCATCTTGTAGTAATTGATTATTCGTGCAGCTAATGATGGCATGTTAGCTAACATCGACACATTCACCACGAGGACATCGATTTCACTAGGGGAAATTTTGTTCCTCTTCAAGAGCTTGTCAATGCTATCATGGAAAAATTCTTCCATCTCCACAATCCCATCTTCGTACGTAGGGCATGCTTCGCGTCCATGAAACACCATTCTTGGTGCATACGTTTGTTCACCAATGCCCGAGCTAACGATTGCTTTCAAGAGGAACTTGTACTCATTTAGGCCAAGGTGTTTGTTTCTATGAATAATTTCCCCTGAAAATTTCGTGCTAAGCATTCGATCATCGGTAGGCTTGTGACATTCGTAGTCCAAAATGTAACAATTTTGGTGTCTCTTTCGATCTATAATCTTCCATATGAAAAAGAGTAGGTAAAAGACAGGAAGACCATAGAACAAAATTGAAATGAGGTCCATGAGAAAGAAGGGTGAAAAGACTAAAGGTTAACGAGAAAGAGTGAGGAAAATAGTGTAGGTTTTTTTTTTGTTTTGTACGTTGCACACTTTAGTGTTTTCGTTTTTTTGGTTAATGAGAAATCTAATTCGAAGTCTAAGTATAAAAAGGAGGATCCAAGTTGCACATGCATGATACTAAATGTTATTGGAGAATATAATAATCGTTCGTTTTCTGTCAACTGCCACCAACTAATGGTGCGTGACTTTAACAATCTTTATTAAATATTCAAAATTCATACACATTAGGTATGTGAAAAAAGGAAGATTAATTTCTATCAACTTTCTAAATTAACAAAGACATCCCCAAAAATACTTAGAACTTTACGATAGTACCAATTATTTAGACAACAACCTTCTTTTCTCATTTTAAGAGTAATTAGTTTCCTTCCATAAAATTTATTTTTTGCATGACATGGTCTGACCAGAAAGCCTTTATGGTTGGTGTACGGAGTGTAACTTTTAAAACAACAGATTTGAAATCACAAACATTTAAGAATAGCAGAAAGTGGTAGATAGACGTGTAGAGTATAAAGTTATGAAGACAGCCAGCATCGACTCATTAACCAGACTGCTGGAAATAAAGCTAGCATAGGAATTTTCTCACATGCTGAAGTGTTTTTTGATTTTTATTTTATATTCTTTATGGATTTATACATTTGTCGTGTATATAAATCAAAATCTAATAATTGTTTTGCGTTTTAATTTGCTACCCTGCCCACAAGTCCCCACTACATGCAACAAAACATTCTAATCTATTCACTTTGATACGGTAACAAAGTAGTCCAAGAAACGAAGACGAATTAAAAGAAATAGAATTGCAGGCTACTCAAATCTAGTTTATTCTTGTTGAAGTGTGTGATCAGCTCATCTAAATATTTAAACCGTTAGAGGGAGCATACTTTTATTTAATTTAGTATCTTATTGTTCTGAATCCAGAATAGTCAAAAATGAAAAAATGAAAAAAGAAGAAGAAGTTTTTAGGACATTAAGAACTACTAAAAGTTTGTTTTTTAAAAGCTTAAACTTTAAAATGAGATGTTTATGCAATTCAATATGATAATAGAAGATACAGAAGTCCAGAGTTCGAGCCTCACTATCATCGCTACTCATTATCATAAAAATTCTCACGTGAGTAGGTCAAGAAAAAAAGAATCAGGTGCATATGTGAGACATGTTGAAAATAAAATGAAGTAATAAAAAAATTCTCTCTAATAGTTTAAATGTTTAAATGATATGATCATACAGTTTAACATATTCTTTAGGAATCATTTTTAGCAGTTCGAATATGTAATTTTTTTTGGTGGGGGTGGAGTGTGGGGGGGGGGGGGTTGTTGGAGGGATAGGAAGGAGCCTTATCAATCTGCAAATTTTGGTAACGTGGAGTATTAATTAATATGTAATATTGGTCCAGTTTGATTGTGATTCGTGACATGATTTTAAACTTTTTTATTAAGAGAAGAAAGCAACCATGATCTAATGTAAAGTCACAACCAATAAACTTGATTTAACAAGAATTAACAGAAGTTTTTTTTTTTATAGAATAACAAGTCAAGTGCCGTTTCATTTTAAAATCCTAACTGTTTTCTTTAACTATTTGTGCCTTTTTGCTTTCCTTTGTGTTGAATTTAATTATTCTAACTCCACTTTCCAAAATTTCAAACCCAAAAACTCCATTATAACGTTCCCAGCAAGGAATGGTCTTAACATTGCTATCCAACATTTGTCTTTCCAAATCCTGAATAACGAAATCAAAGCGTACAATAAATAAGCAAATAAACTAACCTGTTTGGTTGAGATTTGAAGTGCATTAGTAAATAGATTCTCACTCCGATACACAAAAAATAAGAAGATGGGGGTCATATGACCCCCGCAAAAGTTTCTCATGCCAATGTCAAGTGTTTCATTTTAAAATCTTATACTCTCTCCCAGCAAGGAATGGTCTTAACATTGCTATCCAACATTTGTCTTTCCAAATCCTGAATAACGAAATCAAAGCGTACAATAAATAAGCAAATAAACTAACCTGTAAATAGATTCTCACTCCGATACGTTTCTCATGCCAATGTCATGTCAAATCTTATACTCTCTCCGTCCAATTTTAACTGTCGTTTTACGTCCAAAAAACTACTTTAAAATAATTATCACTTTAGGAATTCAAGACTAAAATTGATTATTATTTTCAATTATACCCATAATATTAGAGAAGAGTGCACGTTGTTTAAGAGGATACAATCAATCTACTTTTTTAAAATAAGGATAACTTAGTAAATTATCCTTTGTATTTATTACTTTTTAATGGCCATGAAATGAGCTAAAATAACCATTAAAATCGGACGGAGGGATTATTTTTTTAAAGTAAAATTTAGAAATCCTGAGTATTTTTTTAAGTTGCTAAATATCAAGTATACCATTTTATATATAATGAATCATTTATGTAGTTTTTTTTTTTTTTGCTTAAATTTATGTAGTTTCATTTTATCTACCTAAAGATTAAATTTTGGGAAACATATCTTAAACACATTGCAATAATATTATACATATATTAAAAACATTTACCTGGAGATAAAATAAACTGAAGAAACTTATTTAGCGTTTGAAAAGACGCAAATATTGATTGCGAGAGAGGAAGGTTGCCACATTATTGTTAAAGTCAGCCAGTTGTGTGACAAAGATGTGTTGGGATCGGATGAGAAGAAACTTGTGAAATTAAACAATGTAAAAACAAAATTAAATGTCACCTAAACTAACATTTCTGTACAGCTATTATTGGTCTCAATATATTTTCACAACTTGCCCTACCCTTAAAAGAGGAAACTACTCACATTGACGTGACCTTTGTTTCGATGGCGTTCCCCAAAAAATTCCGTGAATAGTATGAAGTGAATAATGAATTAAATTACTATAATGATACACAGTATCGTTTTTTATATTTATACCCAATATTTATTTATCTTACTTAGTAAAGAAAATTGACGAAACAGTGTTTCGTGACATCAATTGGGACAAATTATATACGGTCTTGTTTTGTTTATACCAAATCAATAAATGCAATATATCTATTTTCACTGTTATTTGAAATTATGACTATTAAAGTTAAATTAATCGCTTAATTTAGCAAGTATGGACAAATATTTTCAATAAAAAAGCCTCTTTATTTAATTGTTCTTTGTATTTTTTCTCACGTTATAATTTTGTTTCCAATTAAGTCCCATGGAAGGTATGTTTTTTTTTTTCCTTCCAAAAAACAAAGAATCAGAAAGTAAAGTACAAAGACAGATAGAGCATTAAAAGATACTAGCCAGTTGTTTTTGAGACAACTAGTTTTCTTTTTTTCCAATAAAAAAAGATCGATTTTGAATGTGCTTTTCCTTTGGCAGTAGGCAAAGGTGTGACTATCTCTTTGCAACCACTAACTACATTTTCCTACTCGCCCATATGAAAAGGAAAGCAAAGTTTTGAAATCGTGTTATAAGTCATATTTATTCTACTTTCAGTTATGAGAAAGCATTTATTAAGTCGTCTGGTATTGACTTTTGACTTACGGATAAAGATCGACCCAATGTTAGCATAATGCAGCTTATTAACGAGAAATAAATATAAATAACGAAATAAATCACATAGCAAAAAAACCTGTTTACCTCCGATTTTCTCATGAGTTAACTAGTTAAGGCAGAGGGCGACTCAGTATTTCAAGAGTATGAGTACGCTATTACGAAAACGTGGATTCATGATTTACATTCACGTTAAACTTTTAAGTTCATACAATAAATCCGTTATACTTTTGAAATTATAGGTTCAAATTAATTTATTTTTACAATTTTAGTAACATGATCTACACTTTGTGTCAAAATTAATAACCCTGTTGACAATATGCTACATACTCTACTGCTACCAGTTTATAATATAGACATTTGATTTGACTAAACAAAATTTTATGGTGACAAAAGTAGAATAGTAATTTTAATGTGTCCGATTATTGAAAATTTTGAAAGAATAAACCAAAAAAAGATAGAAATTAAAGAGAAAAAAAAAGCATTTAAATAAAACGCAAGAGGAGACCCGATTCTAGAAAAGGAAAAGGATAGAATAATGAGAAAGACGTGAGATTTGAAATCGCAACTTAATTCTACAAAATAAAAGAGGAAAAAACAATAACATAGACGTGAGATTTGAAGCCTCAACTTCACTTGTAAAAAGTGCACCTAATAGTCATTGCACTATAGGACTCTTTCAGCTTGAGAGCGCACACATATATTTAAGTAGCGTTGAAGAAATATTATGATTATTATACATGATGTAGGGGGAGTAGCATGGGTTCGCGTGATTCCACTCAGATATGCCTCTGAGATGAGAATTTTTAAGATCATACGTATAATTTAAGGAGATATAACAATTCATTTCTTTGACCATTCGTGACATTGCCAAAACATATTGATATGTATCAAATTAAAAGATATAATGACAAGGAAATGTTTCAATCTTTCCCTTGGAGAATTAATGGTGATGAAAAATAGACCTTATTAATTAACATACATGTAGTGTTGCGTAACCATTAAGTCAACATGAAAACCACTTTCCAGATTGGATAAAAATGTAAATCTATAGCCGCCAAAGAAGGAACAAGTCAAGCAAGACACATTGGGAAGTAAATTATATATTGAATTGGCGGGACGTGGCAACTTTACTGTAGTCTATTTTATCGGTAATTCGGAAGAAATCATGGATTTGTCCACTTGACCACTATAGCAATTGGAAAAGATGTAATCAGTTTAGTCTAATTTATCACGTTACATAAATTCTAGGAGAAAAGTTAGCTAATATGTCATAATCAAGGACGCCACGAGATAAAGATAAATTATAACATTTTATTATAGTAGCATTATGGATGATAGTTGTCCCCACAGGGCCCAGAGTCAGTGGATTCGAAGTAAACGTTTTTCTGGAACTAACTAGACGGGCAAAGCACGGCCAACACTTTAGATTATAGTGCATCTATACATATTTATTGTGTTTGAATAGTGATTATATATATATATATATATATATATATATATATATATATATATATATATATATTATGTTCAAAACACGATTAATATAACATTGTAGTTTGTCTGTATCTAAAACTTTATTATATTAATGTTTCTACGAATACAAAATCGGCAAATTTATTAATAGTTTTTAAAAGAGAAGACTTGTTTAAAAAGAAACTATTTTCCTCTCTTGAGATATAAAATAATAAAGAATATTTAAGCATCGCTTGATAATTTCAATTTTAATTCGATTAATTTAAAGGTGTAAAATACTTATTATTTTTAATCAAATTTTGATTTGATAATTCTAATTCAAATTATTAAATTAATTTTACATGTTTAAAACGAAACAAAGTAGAAATTGATTTTCTATTTAAACGAAGAAATACTATTTTTTAATTTTTGGTAAATATTCTCGATTTAGCTCATTACTTGTCATGTTGTCTTTTCGCATGATTTTTAAGAAAACGTCGATTAGAATTATAATTTGACATTTACCTTATTCATTATTTGATCTCCGTTTGATTTTTTTTTTTACGACATTAATCTCTTTTCACATTTATTAGAGTTAGAATAAAAATAAAAAAAGTAATTAAATTCTATCTTATTTTAAAATATAAATATTTTAAGTATATTTATTTTAGTAAACATAACAAATAAATGACATGGCGGAATAGCCAAAAAAAAAAAAAAAAAAAATTGTATGGTTTGACTACTTAACCTTTTGAAAAAAGAATTTCATTTCTCTCACTAATGGATTGATACGCACGTAAATGAATCCACCATTATTGACTTAATGAGATACTTTGGAAATTATATGAATATTGTTTGATTTTTTAATATGGGGTGCACTTTTTTTTTTGGACATTATTAATTTGCACTATTTTTATGCATATATATATATATACACACTATGTTCAAAACACGATTAATATAACATTGTAGTTTGTGCTCCGTATCTAAAACTTTATTATATTAGTGTTTGCTACGAATACAAAGTGTGCACTTTTTTTTTTAACATTATATTTTTTTTAATATGGGGTTCACTTTTTTTTTTGATATTGCTTAATTTTGTTAATATGGGGTCCACTTTTTTTTCTTCCTCTTTTTTGTTTTTTTTTTTTGTATTGCTCGGTGTTATTTAGTATGGGCTCCACACCTTTTTTTTTTAAGGGACAACGGACGATTTAAGCACATGGGTCTAAACCCATGCTTTATATGGTTTCTTCTTTTTTTTTTTTTTATTGCTTGGTGTATTTAGTATAGCCCCCACCCTTTTGACATTATTAGTTTTATTATAATATATATATATATATATATATATATAATATATATATATATATATATATCAAAACACGATTAATATAACATTGTAGTTTGTTCGTATCTAAAACTTTATTATATTAGTGTTTGCTACGAATACAAAGTTTACACTTTTTTTTTTACATTGTTTGTTTTTTTAATATGGGATTCACTTATATATATTCAAAACACGATTAATATAACATTATAGTTTGTCTTCGTATCTAAAACTTTATTATATTAGTGTTTTTACGAATACAAAGTTTACACTTTTTTTTTTACATTGTTTGTTTTTAATATGGGATTTACTTTTTTTTTTTTTTATATTGCTTGATTTTGTTAATACGGGATCCACTTTTTTTTTTCCGTGAGTTTGGAGATGGTGGGTTCCACTTTTTTTACTTTTTTTTTTTTTAATATTGGTTGGTGCTTTTTTTTTTTTAATATTGGTTGGTGTTAACATGGGGACCACACTTTTTTTTTTTTTTTTTTTATTGCCTAACGGACGACCGCTTCTATATAGTAGTAATAATGTGGTTGACTACTGTTTCGACGTACGCAGCTGTATTCATGCAATGCAAAATTCCTTATTTTGAATTATTAAAAGTCATGTACTAAAGAAAAACAAATTAGAAGTTTCTTCTACTTTTATTTCCTTCTTATTCTGATTTTCTTTCTGACGGTGCAATAAATAGCTTTCAAAGATAAGGGTAAAATACAGATCTTGATGTTCGTATTGCATAACTTGTTCTTTTTTATTTCTTTCTTCTTCCCTTTATTTGAAAGCAATTCAGTTCGACCCAAATTAATTTGGACACATTATATTAGATCATGACAATTTTATTGATTTATCCTTTTTCATCCTGTCCAAATTTATCCAACCTATTCATTTGCAACCTTTATAAAATGGAATAATACTAAATCCTTTTTTTTTTTGGGGGGGGGGGGGGGGGGGGGGTTTGTGGGGGTTTAAAGAACAAGAAGGCACGAAGACTCACTATTTGAAAAATATGTTTTTCTCACTCGCATTCAGTGGGAAATTTATGCTATAAAATATTTCCCACCTCATTCCCACTAAACCAGCTCATTGGGAAAACGCATGATGGGAAATAGGTTCCCACTGAAACACTGAAAAACTTCCTACTTTTTCCGTGTAAAAACAATATTATGTAGGTTTTTCCCACCGACATTCAGTGGAAAATAGCCAATGAACATTTTTCAATGGAAAATCAATGAAAAAATAAAGATTTTTTAGTAGTGACTCTTGTTAAGTTGTATTAGACAAAAGAAAAAAAGGAATTAAGTGCAAGGGAATTCGGCCAAAATCTCCATAGATAATTGACGTTGAGAGAAAAGAAGGCATGCGCTCAATTCAATCTAATAAATATCGCAAAGGGTAATAACAAATGGCCCTGGCATATTGAAAATGATTTAAATTTGCCCTTCTTTAACCTATTAGGCCATAATTATCCTTAACGATAATTTTTGGGTTAAAAATGCTCCTCCTTTTACCTATTGGACCACAATTATTCTTAATGCTAGCTAGTTATCGAGTCAAAAAATTCTCCTGTTTTTAACGAAATTATGAGATGGAACATGCGAAACTTTGATTAAATAGCCAGCGTTGATTTATTTGATCAATGCTGATAATAGACCCAACCCCATGAATGAACAAATAACTTCAAAAACTTCCCTCAAACTTCGAATTTGATTGTCTCTAATTTTAAAGATGGATGATTGATAAAGAACAATGCTAACTGTCTACTTCTCACCCCACCACTCCACCTAACCCCAATCCCTTGTACCCCACCCCACCTCCATTCCCGCCCGTCTCCCCCTGCCCCTTGACCCTCCCACCCTATTTCCCCACCCAATGGCAGATTTCGGATTTTTATTAAGGGGTTCGAAAAATAAAAATGTAGTGCATGAAATTTGAACTTGAAATCTTTAGGTAAATTTTGAACCCTCTAGTTCGAGGGAACCTACTGAGCCAACCTCTAGTAGTCTTGTGCTTAGCCAACCTCTAGTAGTCTTGTGCTTAAAGGAGTCAAAATCTATATATTTACATAAAAATATAAAAAAATTACTCTATATATACAATGTACTTTGTTGCCGAAGGAATTCGAGGGAACACTCTCACACCCACCCATATCTGCCCCTACCGCCACTCACAACTCACCCCACGTCCCCACCCCTCATCATCCTACAATCCACTGACCCCTCTACTTCATGGTATTTACATAAATTATATATAAATGGTTTTTCAATAATATTTCTATTAATCAATTAGCAAATATCAGAAATAAATAATAAAATTACTTAATTTTATTGAAAATATATTTGGTAAAAGATATTTTTCTTCATGACAAACACGCTAGAAGCTGAAATATTTGCTCTTGTAGCTATACATGTAGTACAGTTCTTCAAACATATCAAAACTAGAATTATTTTCGTGATTTGTCGTTTCAGTCGGGTCCTTGAAGAGACTGAAGCATTACTAGAACAATCCAAATGAGTGATTATTTCGACTTAACACTTAAAAAAATATACTCCTATTGAATATATCACTAGTAAGTGTTCTCAAACATAGCATTAATCAAGTCATTGTCTCACCAGCAGAACTAATTGTTTGCCTAAAGGATGTTCCCCTACTAACAATAATTAAAAAAAAAAAAAAAAAAACACTAACCTCCTTTCATTTTATGTGATAATTTTTTGCAAGCACGTTGTTTGAAAAAAGATATTTGAAATTTGTAAGTTGAGATATGTTATACTCCTTCCGTTTCAATTTATTTGTCTTACTTCCCTTTCTAATTCGTTAAAAAGGAATGGCTCTTTCCTTTTTTGAAAACACTTTAATTCTAACTTTCCACATGACATGTTTAAGACCACAAGATTAAAGAGTTTAAAACCACAAGATTCAAAAGTCTTCTTTATTTTCTTAAACTCTGTGCCAAGTCAAAACCAAACAAACATTTTGAAACAGATTGAGTAATATTTATGCCTATATAACTTTTGAAACTTGTGATCTTAACTCTTAAATATATTACAAAATATGTGTCATTGTGCGGTTATGAAACTCATCAACAACAGCAACATATCTAGTGTAATCCACATGTGGGGTCTGGGGAGGGTACGCAAACCTTACCCTTACCTCGTGGAGATAGAGTCATAGAGAGACTATTTCTGAAAGACCCTCCGTTCAAGTAACGCATATCAAAGCAGATTTAAAAGGAGAAAATAGAAATAATGAAGATATCACAAATAAAGGGGAAACTCATCATTAAAATTTAAAGGTAAACTCTGGAAAGTATAAGATAAGTTATTTTCAAATATACAAAAAAGATTATTTCCGTAACAAACTAATAAAAAAAAATAGGGTCATGTAAATTGAAACGGGTAATACTTTGTCACATCATCAACTTGCCATTTAGATACATTCATCATCTTGATCAACAAAGACTAGGTATACATTTGTCTTGAATAATCTTGGAGAGAAGTTGCCATCATCAATTTTTCTTCAAAGTCTAGTAGTCAATACTTTGTTTTTCTTTGAGTGTGGGAGTTGACAATCGGCGCTTTAATGCCAATAACTACTTTAATAGGTACGTCTCAACTATATATTTGTCCTTTGGCTGCAAATTTCATTGGTTCCTCTAAGTCTCAACTCTTAACTTTGGTCATGTTTGATTAATAATACCTTACACATTAGGATATATAGAATAATCTTAGTTTGCTAATTTTTCTTAAGATAAAGTAATATACAATGTTAATGTAAATTATTTTTAGACAGAGAGTAATTATTTTCAGGTTACCAGCCCATTATTCATTATAGATAATTGTTGAGTAAATTTCACTTAACTCCTTTAACTTTTTGGATTTGGGAACATTGTATACGGCAAAAATCGGGTCAACGTATGACCGATGAGACCGGAGCCAAAGACAGGTCCGAATGGGCACGAGCATGTTCAATCTTGCTCCACACCGGGGGTGTTGTACCAGTTACAACTGGCTCGAGCCAAAATAAGTGTGTCCGTTGGCCCGGATAGTCCGAGCCCAACTGTGCGTGTCCGTTGGTCCGGATAACCAGTTGTGAGGCTGCCACGCGTCATAAAACCATTCCGCTATTCGCGCTGACAACCGTACGGATCAGCCTATCCTTTTTAGGGTTTATTCATAAAGGCTTTTTGTATGGTACTAAGGGCCCATGAGGAATACCTATAAATAGAGGGCAACCCTCCCCTTTTTTGGGTTAGCTTTTTTCTCATATCACAATATTGTAACCATCTGAAATATAAAAGCTCTCTTCAAAGTATTTTGGTCCGAATTTGTATTATTCATCCACAACTGATCTAATCCATCTTCATTATTTAAGCATATTTGGCACATATCATTTACGATAGATTACTTATACACACACACACACACACACACACACACACACACACATATATATATATATATATATATATATATATATATATATATATATATATATATATATATATATATATATATATATATATATATATATATATATATAAATATAATCATATACACATCCGTAGACATTTCATACCAACTTAAAAGATTAAAGTTCATCCACATATCATATTTCACCACATACAAATCTAATTGTTACCCGTAATTCGGGGTAAACAATTTGGCGCCCACCGGGGGGCTTAGGATAATAGTGGTGGTTTAATCTTTGCTGCTTCTTTTTTCACCTGCTGATTGAAGAATTTGCGGATTTGTGCAAAAAACGTATGAAATTGCAAGCAAAATGTCACTCGCTCGTGGAACAACAACGAGATAGTAGGCCGAAAACGAGAACAACAAATGGTTACGAAACCCACCGCGGGATCCAACCGACCTAAATGTTGTCAACTAGAGAGAAGGCCTCAAACCGGCAGTAATAACAATCAATCGTGAGAATGCCGCCCTTCCGGCCACCGATCCTTTGAATACTTATAACTCAATTACTTTGTCTCGGGCTCAAGGCCGAAAAATACCGGATACTCCGGATGATATTAACTTACGTTTAATATTTGAAATGTTGCAGGAAAAAGGGACCGCCATAGCCGAACAGGGGATTGCCATAGCTCAACCTCAGAGCAAAGGCAAAAAGGTAGCACCGACAAGGCCAAAAGGGGTTACCGAACCAAGGCAGGAGGAAGCACGGATAGTCGAGGGCAACGGATCCAGAATCGGTTCGTCTACCGAGGTTTTGAAGATGCTCGAAACTTTGGCAAAATGGGTGGATTCAACAGAGAAGAGACTGGAAACATATAACTCTCGGGCGGACCAGATCCTGGGGACTCCACCGATTTTGAAAGGGCCGGATTCAAAGAGATATATTCAAAGGCCTTTCCCTCCGAGTGCGGCACCAAAGCTAATCCCGAAGAGGTTCAAGATGCCGGATATTCCAAAATACGATGGTACAACGGACCCGCAGGAACACGTGACTTCGTACACTTGTGCCATAAAAGGCAACGATGTCGAAGAAGATGAAATTGAGAGCGTTGTTGAAAAAGTTCGAGAAACACTCTCGAAAGGGCGTTAACTTGGTATGACCACCGCCCGAGCATTCTATCACTTCTTTCAAAATGCTCGCGTCGCGTTCATCAAAGCTCTGCATCTTAGAGCCAAAAGGTGCGAGCCGAAAGGCGGATATCTTTATAATCGCTCAAAGAGATTTATGAACTACTACGTGAGTTTGTAAACCGCTTCGCGGAACGAATGGAATCGCCTCGGTTCCGAGGAATGGGCCGCAAGCTTTCACCAAAGGACTCAATCCCCGGAGCTCGACTGCCTCATTTAAATTGAAGAAGAACTTGTTAGAGTACGAGGCTGTAACACAGGCGTATGTCCATAACGTGTACGAATCTAAGATTCGGGTGAGGTCGATCGGGCCTCGAACTTCCCTCGGGACCTATAAATATGAGCAAAAACTCTGAGAGATCGAGAAAAAATTATGAATCGGAGACAAGACCATCGAGGGAAAGGTACCAACCATATTCTCAATCAGAAAAGCCTATTTTCAGGTCGGATAAATCGAGGAGCGGCCCCAATCACTTCTAGCAGTGGCAATAAATCCTGACCAGCCGCCCCGTCAAACCGAGGCTTATCATTTAGAAGTTGACGCCGGCAGTTCGCTAGCAATAAAGACATACCGAGGATATCGAGTACAACTTCAACATCAATATCTCGACCTTGTCTCGGCTATCGCCGTATCACGGAGGCTAGGTGGCCAAGGCCATTAAGATCCGACCGGGTCAACGGACCCGAACGTGATGTGTGAGTATCACGAGACCTACGTGGGTAGAGGTGTCAAAATGGGTGGCCCGGCCAACCTAACCCGCCCAAAGGGCCAAAGAATTAAATCGGCTAGGACGGGTCGACCCTTTTAGTCAAGGGCAGAAAATGGTGCCCAACGCGCTCTAGCGGGCGCGCGGCTAAGACGCGCCAGCCCTTTAAGTTTTTTCGTCTTCCGAAATAACATTTTCTAAGTAATTTTTGGTACAATTTGAACATGAAACTTTTGCAATATGAAATAGAAGAAACTTTTGAAATATGAAATGGAATCTTCTACTGCCCATTCTTACGCAAATTCATAGCATAGAAGAAAAAATTCAAGAGAACAAATATAAATTATTATTTTTAATCAATAATGTCACACCCCGATCTTACTAGGGTGTGATGGGCACCCGACCCCATATTCAGAGCCGGGCGAACCCGTTGACTCCTACTGCACGTATGAACTACACCGTTTTTTTTTTTTTTTTTAACTAGCATTAACATAAATAGCACAATTACGAACATAGGCAATAAGCTTTGCGATCATACTATACGTTGACGGGGGACAAACAGAGTACATATAGTTACCATACATATCCGTCTACGAGCCTCTAACATAGTACACATATATACATAGGAAGGGCCGGCACGCGTGCCCGAATATGTACACACAAAAGTAGTACCAAGAAACCGGGCAAACAACCGGAGCGCCGCAGTAGATGTCGCCGAGGAACCCCAGACGGATCCGTCTGTCACCGACCGCGCGGCATGAAACGCAGCGCCCACAGGAAGGGGCGTGCACAAATAGTGTACCGAGTATGCAAGGCATGAAAACATCATCAAGAACGTAAAGTAAGAACGCAACACTATGAGGTCATAGATCATATATAAAGAGATAGCAGAGTAACAACCCGTATATGGCCCCTTGGCCGGGATACCACGCATACTTATCTTTCCTTTAATATACGCACATACTCTCCGTCCGAAGCACATAACGATAGCCCGCGTCCGGCCTCCCGAGTCCGGGGTAATTTAGCCGATGCGGGATTAGCTCGAACCAACGCAGATTAGCCTGAGACCCGCGGATTTGCCTAGGACAAGCCTTACGCTCATCTCCCATTTTGGGACTCGCCGTTCTTCCGAGGTTGGCCCCGCCATTGGGTTTGCCCCACCATTGGGTTTGCCCCGCCATCGACTTTACGGTGCCTCACTTTAAAGGAACATTTACAAGGCGAGACTATCCGTTTTAATATAACATTAAAAGAAAACAAGTGAGTGGAATCATGGACATCATATATGTGTTAATTGTGCGTGAAATCTTTAGAACATAGTTTCATAACTAAGAATATAATTAAAGATCAAGAACTAGTTTAACATTTTCATGCACTCACTAGACTCGACTTAAGGTTCTTAGTCATAGAATCCTTCTTGTCATACTTACCATAGCCTTGTTCTTCCTTTACATCGTCGTTATCATTATTGTCATAGAAGTGTTCTCATTAAAGTAGTAACAACACTTATCGTTAATAAACAAGGCACTAAAGAAAATCCGGAACAAAGGCCCACCTCGAGTCAAATGAGGTGGCGTACACAATTTATATATAATACGTGTTATGACGTTACTTATGAATGTCTTAGGGTAATCGAATGGTCTCTTCTTGCAAGTTCAGATATGTAGACATTTCTTTCACAATTCATGCACTCTTGATTCAATCTTACCGAATGAATAGTAACTATTTTCGCCGCGGATTTCTAGAGTTAGGAAAGTCCCCGAGGCGCGAAATCAAGCCTATACGTCTAAGACATGCCAAGAAAGGAAGGGAAACCTTACATACCCTTTCACCTCCTTTTGCTATTCCAAATTCACGTCGCAACTCGTCGAAATCAATAAATTGGTCATGTTTACCAAAACTCTTATTAGGGTTCTTAGAGTTAGAATCTTAAGGAAACACTTGGCTACCGAAATTTCGGCAGCACCTCCTTTGTAAATATACCATCCTCAACATTCAATATAGCCAAAATTCTTCATCAATCACAATCCGGGAATTCAAGCCCGGCCAAACTAACAACACAATAACAACAACCATACTAACAATTTTCATATTCAATCCAAGATATATTATAATAACTCAATCAATTTACTACTTCTTTCCAAAGCCCTCCAACTCCAATAAAACAATAATCACCTTCTAATATATATTCCAACGACACCATAACAATATCATTGTCTTCCATACATGTAAAGCATAATATTCAATTTACATAATCTTTCAAAACAAGTTTTCAACTACTAATATTTCATTAAGCTCACTAGGCTCTTGTTTGTAATATAAGCCCCACAACACAACGCCCAACATACTAAATAAGACGTGCTCGCTATCCATTCACCATATAACTCACACACACGGCTATATACACACCACACACTACACGGTTTCAACATGCTTGCACAACTACAATCTCTCCAAACTCATTCAACTTCCATTTTCCATATAACCTTCTCAACAATAACAATCAAAACACTAAATACAATGAAACAATTGAAACATACTTCCTACACAAGCACACATGTACACGGCCACATGCTATATTCTTATTCTTCATGAATTTCATTCACTTTTGCACACTACAACATGCAATAATATCCATAACATGTAAAGAGAATAAATTCTTACCTCCTTCTTTAATCCTCCAACTTGCTTGAATTTCCACTTATGAATTTGTGTTTTTCTTGCTCTACAAATCACTCCAACTTGCTAAGGACCCTTAAATTAGTAGGAAATGATTTTTCAAGAAATTTTGTCAATTTTTCTCTTGGCAAATGAACTTGGCCGAATGGCCTTTAAAGTTTCTCCTTCTTCCTCTTGTTCCTCCTTTCTTGAATTTTCTAGAGAGTTTTGAAAATAAAGATGACTTAGTCATCTTATATTAATTCACACATGAATTAATTAAAATGGGCTTGGGCCAATTATACATGGCCACCCTTGGGCATTTGGGCCTCATTTCCTTTTGATTTTTGTTGAGCCCAATTAGCTACCGATCATGTTTTGTAATTTCCAAACTAATTCCCGATATTCCAAATTTACCCTTTGTCTTCCTCCAATATTCCACGAGGCTTATCGCGAATTTCCCTTCATGCCCTTAACCTTTCTTAATAATTCCGCCTCCAAATGCTTCATAAGTCATTCATATACTTAACAAAAATAGAAATGTGGCCTTGCTTATCGTCTTCCCGCGATTGTCTCGAATTATCCGTTTGCACAAAAATGCGGGATATAACAAATAATTCAGATCACGTTCAAAAGAAATTAACATAATATAAATTATAAGACTAAAAAGTATTACTCCAGTTTCTAATTACTACTTAGTAGTAATTACATTCTTTTTTTTCATTACTTTTTATCTTTTTGTTTAATTTACTTATATTTTTAAAAAAATTAATTAATTTATTATTCTTTTTTCGGCCTCGTGAACCCTTGAGGGGGCGGGAAGAGAGGCCAAGTTATAGGCTCTTTTGAGCCTCACTTCTATATGGGCCAAAAAAATCTTAGCCCAACCCTACTAAAATAAAGGGTTGGGTTGGGCCGGCCTCGCGGGCCAAGCCCATATTGACAGCTCTACCCATGGGCACAAAACTGAAGATTGTCGTCAATTAAGGGAGGAGGTGGCTTGTTTATTGAAAAGTAGCCACCTTCGAGAATTTCTGAGTGAACGAGCTAAAAGCCATGACAAAGAAAGGGAGAGTCACAAACGAGCCGAGCCGGTGGAACCTCAACATGTGATCAATATGATAATAGGGGGAACGGATGCTCCACGAGTACCGGTGATGAAGAGAACAAACGTCTCAATTGTATGAGAAAAGCGGACCCGGGACTACGTACCCGAGAGCTCCATCTCCTTTTGTAACGAGGATGCAGAAGGCATCATTCAACCGCACAATGATGCTTTGGTAATTTCTATTCTTATTTTTAAATCACAGGTTAAACGTATTTTGATTGACCCAGGTAGTTCAGCCAACATCATCCGATGGAGAGTGGTGGAGCAATTGAAGTTACTGGACCAGATTATCCCGGTAGCCGGGTACTCAGCGGGTTCAATATGGCAAGTGAGACTACGAAGGGAGAAATTTCTTTGCCGGTCAACATTGACTGCACCATACAGTAGACGGTGTTCTACGTTATCGAGGGTGATATGAAGTATAATGCTTTGCTCGGCAGACCATGGATTCATAGCATGAGAGCAGTACCATTGATACTACATCAGTTGTCACTACTAAAAAACTGCCAAAAATCGACGGATAAAAAATCGACGCGGTAAAACCGACGGACAGCCGACTTCCTGCGTCGGTTTTTTACATTTCTAATTTTTTTTAATTATTTTAATTAAAAAACCAACGGACGAAGTCGGTTTTTTTGGCAGAATTTTAAAAATATTTAACCGCCAAAAAAACCGACGTCCCACGTCGGTTTTATTAAAAAAAAAAAATTAATATAAAACTGACGTCGTACGTCGGTTTTATTTTTAAAAATATTTTAAATAATATGCAATTTAATTTGTTTTTAAAAAAATAATAAATAATTTTTTTTAGGAAACCGACGGACAGGGTCGGTTTCCTTTTTTTTTTTTTAATTTTTGGGTCAAATCTGGTCAAACGTGCGGGAAAAACCGACGGACAGGGTCGGTTTTGTCCGTCGTTTTTTCTTTAAAATGGAACCAAACAGGTTTTAGACCCATTTCTTATTCTCTTCCAAATTAAAACCCCCATTCCCCCCTAAACCCTACCCGCCGCCCTCCCTCTCCGGCCCGGCCATCCCGCCCCATTTCGCCACCGCCCAACGCCGCCGCTGCCGGCCCCGTCCCCACCAAGCCCGGACATCCGTTTTTGAAGTTAATTAGTTGAGGTTAGTTTCTCTTAAATTAGGGCTTTTAAAATTCTTTCAATTTTAGTTTTATTTGTAGATTTTAGGCCTAATGCTAATCTATTTAGCTTTGTTAAACATCATTTGCAATGTTATTAATGTTGAATTTGTGAAAAAAATGTAAACTTTATTTGACTAGTTTAGTTGTCATTTTTTTTTTTGGCTTGAGATTGTGTTATATTTCATGTTCTTTGTCAATGTATTTGTGTTAGCTTAGTTATCATTCTTTGTAATATTATTGATGTTGAATATGTGCAAAAATGTATACTTTAATTATTTGACTAGTTTTTTTTTTTTTTTTTTTTGTTGGATTGTGCTTTTTGTTAGAATTTCATAAGTTATTAGAATTGTTATTGATCATTCCAAATTAGAATTAGTTGAGATTGTGCTTTTCAAAGTTAGAATTGTTAAGTTATAGTATTTCTATAACCTCAATACTAAAATGTAGATTTTATTTCTCTAGATTTACTTTTCAATTTTTAGAATTGGTTGGAATTGTGCTTTTCAAAGTTAGAATTATTAAGTTATGTTAGAATTATTAAGTTATAATATTTCTATAACCTCAAAACTAAAATGTAGACTTTATTTGACTAGATTTACTTTTCAATTTTTAGAATTAAAGTTAGAATCCATAAGTTATTAAAGTTAGAATTGTTATTGAGAATTCAAAGTTAGAATTGGTTGGGATTGTGCTTTTCAAAATTATATTAAAGTTAGAATTTATAAATTATTAAAGTTAGAATTGTTATTGAGAATTCAAAGTTAGAAGTGGTTGGGATTGTGTTTTCTTAAGTTATATTTTAAGTTAGAATTCTTAAGTTATAATATATTTCTATAACCTCAATAATTTGTGGGTATATTTTTGTAGATGGATCGTATGTGGATGTATAATATGAATAATAGTAATCGTGTGGGTGTACTTGATGAATTTGTTAAAGGTGTTGATGGGTTTATCACACATGCAATGACACTTCACCCTTTTCAAAATGAAGGGATAATTAGGTGTCCTTGTTCTCATTGCCGGTGTATGAAGTATTTGAAACCGGAAGCGGTTAGGGTTCATTTATGAAGGGGTAATTAGGTGTCCTTCAGTCAGGATTGCGAGGTGAAGGGTCTTCTCGACAAGCCGAGGGAGTTCAGGTCGCAGCTATGGCGCAGCAAATTGCTGAACTTAATAGGAAATTAGATGAGACTGAGGCAAAAAGAGTTGAGGAAAGTAACACCATAAGAGCAAGCCTTGAATCGCTAATGGCACAAGTTAAAAGCCACATTGCATGTGGAAAATTTGGTGTGCCCCCTTACCCCCCCGACCCAGAAGATGACGATGACGGTGATTTCGTAGCCCGGACACCGGATGGTCAGTTGTAGTAGTTTGGATTTAATAATGGACTTATGTTAAAACTAGTTAATGGTACTTTTGGTTGGACATTTAAATATTTACAACTTTGAAGGTCTATTAAGATCGTATTTGATGTGTTTAGATAGTGTTTGATGTGTTTTATTATTACTTAGGGTGATTTTATGTGTTGTAGCTCTTTTAGAATTGATTTGGAGCATTTTAATGCTAGTTCTGAGCAGCTGTTGGTACTGGTTTCTGTGCAGGTGTGGTTGCAGAAAATGCATGATTTGCATGAGGAAATTTTTCAGAAAATCGACGCGATCCCGTCGTTTTCCGGAAATTAATTTTGCAAATTTTCCGGAAAATCGATCGACAACGACTCGGCAAATCGATTTTTCGAAATTAATTATTAAATTTTATGAAAAAACCGACGTACTGTGTCGGTTTTTATTTAAAATAAAAAAAATTTAAATAGAAAACCGACGCAGTGGAAGAGGATTCAAATGGAACCAAATGGAAGAGGATTCAAAATAGTAGCAGGTTATTACTGGAACCAAATGGAAGAGGATTCAAAAAAATTCGTCCGGAAATGCGATGGTTGCCAAAGGCATGCCCCGATAATTCATCAGCCCGGGGAGTTTCTGCACTCGGTGCTATCTCCTTGGCCATTGATGAAATGGAGAATGGATATCGTCGGTCCTTTGCAATGGGCCCCAGGTAAGGCTCGTTTCATTTTATTTATGACTGACTACTTCTCAAAATGGGTTAAAGCGCAGGCTTTTGAAAAGATTAGAGAAAAGGAGGTTATTGACTTCATATGGGACCATTTTATTTGTCATTTTGGCATTCCTGCCGAAATAACTTGTGATAATGGCCCTCAGTTCGTTGGCAACAAGGTCAATAACTTCTTGAGGGGTTGAAAATCAAGAAGATAGTGTCGACTAGGGCTGGGCGTTCGGTATTCAGTTCGGTATTTTCAAAGTTCGAGTTCGGTAATTCGGCAATCGGTAATTGAAAATATATACCAAATACCGAACTTTTAAACTTCGGTTCGGTAATTCGGTAATTGGTAAATCAAACTTCGGTTCGGTACGGTATTGGTAATACCATATTGAAATCGAATTCCACTGTATCAATCAAGTATTCTGTGGCATCAAGTCGCCAAGAAGTAAACTCTTTTACTTTGTAGCATGTGATGCAATTGTAGAGGGAATTGGAGTACTACAAGGAATATAAGAGGAAATTAAAAGCATATGCAGGCAAAAAGAAAGGCAAATTCATAATAAAAGAGTCACTATATTTAGTCGGCATTGGAACAAATGATTTCTTGGAAAATTACTACTCAATGCAAAGCACAAGCTCATCAGTCGTCTCAATACACAGAAGAACAATTTCAAGAATTCCTTCTTCGATTTGCCCATAATTTTGTGAGGCAAATATATCACATGGGTACTAGGAAATTTTCCTTAACTGGACTTCCTCCAATGGGTTGTTTGCCACTAGAAAGAGCAGCAAGTTATATAAGTGGCAATGGAGATGGATGCGATGAGAAATATAATGATCTGGCTAAGCATTTTAATGTGAAGTTGGGTGGTTTTGTTAGAGCTTTTGTGTGTAGTCTGTTAGGACTCGGAGAATTAGGGATTTTTAAGTGAAGTGACGGTGCTGTTGTTAGAACTTAGAAGAAGGGGATTTTGTTACAAGAAAATTTATCACTGTGAAGTGATTTTAGCCTTTTAGATGAATGAGATGGGTAGCCGGGTAGGCCTACCCTATTAGGTATGGGCTGGACTAGTAATTTAATTACAATGGGCCTTTAACTTTAAGTGTATTTATTTCGATATTCGGTATTTATCGAAGTACCGAACAGTACATTTGTAAATACCGAATACCGAAACCGAAATACCGAATTTTATATTTTATTCCCGAAAATCGAAATAGCCGGTTCGGTTCGGTAATTCGGTATTTTATGCCCAGCCCTAGTGTCGACTCCGTATCACCTGAGTGCTAATGGATAGGCGGAATCCACGAACAAAACCATAATCCAAAATCTAAGGAAGCGACTTGAAACGTCGAAACACAAATGAAGGGAAGTGCTGCCGGAGGTATTATGGGCTTACAAAACAACGTCAAAGTCGAGCACTGGAGAGACACCATTCTCGTTAGTCTACGGGGCCAAAGCTCTAATTCCCGTGGAAGTTGGTAAACCGAGCCTACGATTTCGATACGCCACCGACGGGTCAAACGAGGAGGCTATGGCCGTAAAACTTGACCTAGCGGACGAACTACGCGAAAATGTGCTGGTCCGTTTAGCGGCTCAAAAACAACGAATGGAAAGGTACTACAACCGGAGGGCCAATCTTCGACATTTTCAAGTTGGGGACTTGATACTTCGAAAAGTTACCTTGAATACCAAGAATCCCGATGATGGAAAATTAGGTCCGAATTGGAAAGGACCATACAAGATAACCGGAGTAACGGGTAAAGGGTCGTACCAGCTGGAAACCATAGACGGACAACAAACAAGAAAGAATCGGAACATGGCTCATTTAAAAAAGTACTATTGCTAAGGTATGGGCCGTTTACTCTCGTGATCATTTTTGAAATTAACCTATCCTTTTTTGCAGAAGTAATATTGAGATAGTCCCGAAGGGTTAGAGTTAGGTCTGAAAACACGTGTTGCACTCTTTTCCTTAGTTCGGTTTTGTCCCGAAGTGGGTTTTCCGATGAGGTTTTTAACGAGGCAACAAGTACGACGTGTTACCTTATGAAAACGGGGCAGAGTGTTCGAAAGCCGAAGACCTGTCATTCACTAGGGACTGGATACATTCATACTTCATGGACAAATACTAGGGGACTATCATGCCCACGCCGAGGCTAGAAAAAGAGTTCAGCTCACCCAAGCAAATGAAGAAATGAAGATACAAGGTCAACTTCGAAGTGGTCTTCGAAAATTATGTTTCTTATTTTTGTATAAAGCCGAACCTTCTGTATTAGGCTTCAGTGTAAGGACTAAACGATCAAGCGAATCGTGTTCGGCTAGTATTTCCTACGACAAGAACGGAAGGAGTCGGATGAAATCCGTAGATTGTGTACAAACATTTGCAATATGAAGTAGCGTTATGAAAAAATACGTCTTGGATATGTCTTTTTATTAATTACCCTATACCGAGGACTATTGTCAAAATTCGGCAAAGGCAACGAGGTCACATTGAACCGAGCTCAAAATCTTTTAACACCCTCGAATGGGGATTGTCATCATAAGATTGACAAAAAGGCAGGGATTCAGGTATCCGAACCTAATCCATTACAAGCAAACGGTCGAAAAAGGCCCAAATAATTAAAAGACCTCGACCCAAAATGCCCGAGGTGATTCGGAGACGTCTGAATTCACAAAGCATAAATAAGCCCCGCGGGCGAATCATTCAATAAGTCTTCGGTCAAAAAACAAACCGAGCAAAGTAAGGCTCGTAACCGATGAGTTAAGATAGGCTCAGTAGCTTAAGGCCAAGCCTCGGCCACTCAACACGATAGGCTTTGAAAAACAAACTGAACAAAGCAAGGCGCGTAACCGATGAGTTAAGATAGGCTCAGTTCGGATAAAAAGCTTAGGGCCAAGACCTGGCCACTCATTACGAAGCAAACGTTCAAAGCAAGTATCATAAATTATATCCGGTTCAAAGACCAAATAAAACGATGGGAAAAGAGAAATATGCATTTTCATACATGGCATAGCAAATCGAAGCTTTACACTTAGGATTTTTTTTTACATGATAAAAAACAAAAATAATAACGGCTCTGCGCAGGCCCTATTCTACTTGGTATGAGATGAACCCGAGTTCTCGGATACGGTCTCCTCGAAATCATCTTCGGAGCTAGCCTCAAGAGCTTTCCTAGCCTTATCCTCGATCATCCTCGCATCAAGTATGCGAGCCGGGATATTTTTCATACCCCGTTCAACGTGCTCGAGGGTCATCCTCCGGGATTTCCACCGTTCATACTCAGCCAAGAGCGTAGAACAAGCCTCAACGGCCACTATATCATTAAGGGCTTTATTTAGATCGGCCTCAATTTTCTTCAGCTTCTCCTCCAACTCGGATTTCATGTCAAGTAGAGTGATTCGAACCGCATTGACAGATGAAAGCTCGGTTTGGAGACGATCATTGGCCGCAACAGATTCCTCGAGCTCGCTTTTAAGCTCATCACTGATTCGGGCACGGGTCTCGACCTTTTCTTCAAAGACCCTCAACTTCTCCTTCTCAATAGCTCTCTCGGCTTCAAGCTGCCTGGACTTTTATACCACTTTCTCAAAGATCAGCCTTGACCGAGTTAAGCTCACCTCGAAGTTGGGCGATAGTAGCATCGAAGTCACCGAGTTTGGAAGCGAAGTTAGCATTCTCTCGGCTAAGGTTTGTATTATCCTGATTCAGGAGCTGGTTCTTTTCAACCTCATCATCGAGTTCGGCCTTTAGGTGGAGGTTATCAGCTTTAGCTGCCTCCAGCTTGGATTGAACGTTCGGGGAAGCGATCAACCAGCTCAGTTGGTCCTCTTTTTCCTGCAAGAGAAGCTTAAACTTCTCGATTTCCTGGCTTTGAGCATCCAGCTGGCCCTTCAAGTCCTCTGCTTCGTGTTAGGCTCTGATGAAGCCCTCATTCACGAGCACAACGCTCTGTAAAATATAAAATAAATGAAGTTTTAAAATCGATCAGCGAAAATAGGGAATCGTACATCGATGCTGTAGAAATGCATAAGGACACTTACCCGGTTGCCCGCATGCATCCCCTCGTTTATGAGACATTGTCATGGGAGTCCCTTCATCTTCTCCTTGTCTGAATCTGAAACATGAGGTCTTAAATAACTTGCAACCCCCACGGGACGTGATAAAAAGCTGCAGTCCTCGGGGACGGTGACCACAGCCGACCTAGTCCTCCTCAGTTCTACACTAGGGGATGGGAAAATATCAACAAGTTTTGACCTCGCACCTGTTTCAGTGGACCGATTGGCAACGCTCGTGGCATATGGAATATAGAGATGTCCAAACCCCGAAGCTTCGGTCGTAGCAGGAGGGGTACCGGCAAGCATATCATCGAGGTTATCCGGTCTCGAAAAAGAAGCAGGAGGAGAAGCCGGCATAGCTCCGACAGTATCAGCAGTTGAAGGTGCCTCGATCTCAGTAGCTTGGCCGACTCTAGATAACGGGTCAGTTGCCGCAGTAATTTCAACCTCTGGGTCCGTTTCAACCCTTTGTGCGGCCTCGATTTCCGAGTTAGACCGGACCTTCTAGGCTTCTTCACCTTCTAGGCTTCTTCACCAAAGGCGCCACCTTAGGTGAAACATCACCTGAAACGTCAATAAATTCAATAGACCTTAGTGGAATTGGAGCTTGGAGATACTCGGTTACCGGAGGAAAAGGAACCTCATCCTCCCCACCTGTAGTCGAGGTTGGGATGGTAGTTTCTTCCTCAGCAACAGTAGTGACGGAGGGACCCACCGCAACTCTTTTAAGCATAATGACTGGCTCAGTTTCGTCCCTCAGGGTTCGAACATCACTTCTTGACCTCTTTTTTTTTTTTTACCCTTGGTCGAGGGTATTCTTTGCCTTTTTTCGGCTACGGCAATGAGCCAGGATGATCCCGCCGTATCAAAGTTCGAACCCGATGTCACAGGGTCATCCGCTGGTGCAGGTCGTGGTTCCATAGAACCTTTGCCCAAACCTAGGCATTGAAGAGTTAAAGAAAGAAAAGGCGAAACAAATAGAAGTGTTAAGCATCAAGTTGAAAAAAAGGTTACCATGGTTCTGCACAACCCACCGGTCCCGGGATAAATCTGCCCATGTCCGTTCTTCGTGTAAGTACCGGCTGATGATTACGTCAACCCACTCGGGGAAATTCTGGACTGCAGAAGGGATCCATGCCTCGGCTGCGAATTTCAAACAAGTTAAAAAAGAGAATAAGAAAAAGGGCTCGGATACGTGCAAAGAAAACACGTTTAAGGGACTCACGTTTGTCATTCCACTTTTCTGGGAAAGGCATATACTCCACCGGGATAATATTTGCCGTCCTAACCCGGACAAAATGTTCAAGCCACCCTCGGTCTCTATCCACATTGAGACAGGAAAGGATCGGGTTTCGGCCCCGTTTGGAGACCTTTATCACACCCCCACGAAAGATCCTCGGGCAGTACAGCCGAATGAAGTGTGCCAACGTGAATTCTTTATTAGCGTTATTTGCCAATAGACGAAGGCAGGCCACGATCCTCCAGATAATTGGCCCAATTTGGGCAAGGCACACATTATACGTCTGGCACATCACAACTGACAGGATCAATAGAAGGTTCTAGCTTGAGAGTGAACGGGTACGTATAAACATACAGAAACCCTTCCCTATAATCGGTGATGGATTCGTCATCACTGGGGGCAAACACCTGCACCGGACGTTTGTCCATCCACACTCGGCCCGAACCCGAGGGAGGCGATCTTCTTTAATTGATGAGGGAGAACGTCTCACGTCGAAACCCCTATTTGATGCTTGTACCTCCTTTTCGACTGCAAATTCGTAGTTATAATTGGGCTTCGACGGTATTATGTCCATGGGCGTCGGTTAAGGAAGTGTCTTACCTCCGGGTTTAGGAGCAGGTGCGGTACCCGGAGATGAAGCCGAGGGTACATTCTGGGAAGCAGAGTCGGTGTTAGTTGACATCTCTGTCAATTATGAATTTATGAAAAAGTTGGTATGAAGATTTGAAGGTTTGAAGAAGATTTGAAGATCGAGATAAAGATTTAAAGGCGAAGATGAAGGAATGAGCTTGAAAGTTTGAAGGATTGAAATTTCGGGTTGAAGATATGAAGGTTATGGTTCAGAAAAAGATAAAGATTCAAAGAGTGAACAAGCTGAATATTAACCAAGGGATCGAAGATCAGAGAAGTTGAAAGTGAAAAGTGATAGGAAAAAATGCGATCAAATCTTATATAGACAATTCACCGTGGCGGTTACCGAGGCCAGCCAATCGAGAGATGACAAGTGTTTGAGAATTAATAAGATGTGATTTGAAGCGACATGGCTTGAGGCGGTTTCCGAAGTTGGCCATTCGGAATGGGACACGTGGCCGAAGTCAGAAGGACGTGACGTTGCGTTTGCCGCCTATTTTGAAGATAAGAATGGACTTATGAGACCACCGGTTTGAGACTTTTCCACTTCCCGTCACTTCGGTGAAACTCTGATCCGGAAAGTGTGGGAATTATCTGTATTCGGTAAAAACCGGGTCAACGTATGACCGATGAGACCGGAGCCAAAGACAGGTCAGAATGGGCACGAGCATGTTCAATCTTGCTCCACACCGGGGGTGTTGTACCCGATACAACTGGCCCGAGCCAAAATAAGCGTGTCCGTTGGCCCGGATAGTCCTAGCCCAAATGAGCGTGTCCGTTGGTCCGGATAACCAGTTGTGAGGCTGCCATGCGTCATAAAACCATTTTGCTATTCGCGCTGATAACCGTATTGTTACATCCCGTACTCTTGTACGTTGGATTTGTCATAAGCTAATCGACATAAGTTCAAGGACAAGATAATTTTTGAGGTTATAAGTGGTTATGCTAAGTTGAACAAGTTATACGGACTATATGGAATTTTGGTCCTATTCAAGTATGCAAATAAATAGATCGGTGTATAAAAGTTTGAGGCCCCGAAACAATTTAGGACTTAACAAGTGTGACAACGGTGATTGAGAATAATATTTGGTGTATGTATAAAGAGGCTATGGATTAGAGTTCTACCACATGATTTGATGATTATGATAAGTAGTATATGAAGTGTGTTAAAAGTGGTCCATGTTTAAGTGAATTGAGACAAAGAAATTAATTATGTGCGTAATTGGTCAAATGAAAAATTATAGCGGAGGACAAGGTGTTAATTAAGATTATTGAATAAATATTACGGGGACATAATTTATGTTGGAGATGATAAGTGGCCGTAGCTAAACTAAGGATGGTATTAAGTAATTTATAATGGGATTGATGAGTCAAAGTACCTAATGTGCAAGAAGGACACGTGGAAAGGCATACAATTTCAAGTTTACACCTTATCTTTTGATTCTTTACTAACTCGCGTTTTTGTTGGGAAGGGTCCCAAGAGAATATTGTATGATACCATTAAGAGGGACTATTTTCAGTTGCCTTTAACTGAATTAAAAGAGAATAAAAAGGGACTGGTATCTACGGAGCTTTGGAAGAAAAAAACGGACAGAGGAATTGCTCACGGCTTCGATTTCGTTGTTCCATTTTGTCGTGTTGTTGAATTCGGGCTTTCTTTGAAGTGAAGTAAGGTAGAAGAAGAATAGTTCTTGCCATATAAGGTAAGAATCCTCCTCTCCTAGGTATATTTAAATTAATCCAGGCCATAGCTAAATTGTGGGATGAGAAATACGGAATTAATAGCGGGAAATCGTATTTTCATGTTGTTGTTGGCTTATGGGCTGTTTGGTGGTTGTTTTGGAACTTGTTATTGTTGTGTTGTTGAGATAGTTTCCTTGTATATGAAAAGTAGTGATGTTGTTATTGTGATGTGTTGATGTACTTCATGAAAGTGGAGGAAGGAAGTGTATAAAGATATCGTATATGAGCGCATATTGGACGGGTTCTTGTATATCTTTGTGTTGTTGGTAATTTGAGTTTAAGGAAGATTTGAAGAGGTTGTGGTTGCATTTGTTAGTTTTGCTGGTTGTATTGTGATGGTCGTGAAATAGGAAAAATGTTGTCCGTTTCATTTTAGAACCGAATTATTTCTTGAGATACGGGGTATACTAGCGTCGCCTAAGTTTATACATGCATACCTTTGTTATAGGGTTGGCGTAATAGTTACATCGAGTTCATTGTTGGATCGTACTAAAGACTCGAGGTATGTAAGGCAAACCTTTCTTCCTTTGACATGATTCTTGTTGTTATTCATCCTATATGTACTCCCTATGATTCCATTCTTAGACGAGTAAGGTCTAACTGTTTCTTATGATGGCTTATTGATATTGTACTCCTATTCATTCCGGGGGAACACCCATAAGGTGCCAAGTTGAGTTGTGTATATGGTTTTACTAACGATTTCGAAGAAATGAGTTTTATACTAAAGGAAACATAAAGTTTGATTTTCAAAACCACTCCGAAGGGGGCGCGAGATTTTACTACTTCATTTCATTTACGATTTATGTTTACATTCTATAGTATCATCCCTTTGTATTGATATGATCATTTATTCTTTGGGTAGGGCAATAAGATGAAATTGAGTAGAATATAAGTAGTAAGAATTTCATAACAATTCTATCCTCAAACCTGGAAGTATGTCCTCTTAAGTCTAGTGAGATGCAAATTTGATAACTTCTTATGAAAGACTAAGGCTAATAAATGGATTGTGATGAATTTATTAGTGACTTACGATATGAATTGAAATTGATATTTGTGGATTGAGTTTGTGTTGATATAATGGTGATATTAAGCCGGAAGCGGCTGCCCGAAGGGGCCATCATTATTATGCCGGAAGCGGCCGTCCGAAGGGACTATTGTGATACTAGCCGGAAGCGGCTGTCCGAAGGGACCATTATATTAACATGTCGGAAGCTGCGTGTGTTGGATTGCATTACTTACTTAAAGATTGTTTTGAGACTTCGTGTGCACATTTATGTTTCTTCCAGCGAAGGCTGCAAGTATTGAGTTAGATTGTGATTTCTTCTCTTCTAAGTCAAATTATGATTATGATTTGTTACCACCTTACATACTCAGCACATGATCCGTACTGACGTCCTTTTTCCTGGGGACGCTGCGTTCATGCCCGCCACTCCCGCATTGTTTGGCGTTAAGTGTATAACTAGGATGCTTGGACGTCGGTTGGGATTGGCAAGTTTCACCTCATTCCGGAGTTGTCTTTGAGTCATGTATAGATATGTATGATTATGGGTATGTCGGGGCCCTTTCGACTCATAATGTTCGGTTTACTTCTTAGAGACTTACGACGACAGGTGTCTGTGGTATGTTTGTCGAGATGTCGACAAAGTGATGTCAGTTGAGTCATTTGTGGGTTTTAAAAGAGTATGTATTTTAGATGATTTCAATTGGTTTAAAGTACTTATTTGATTGAAAATTTTCATAATTGTTATAAAGATAATGATTTCTATTTGGAAAAGTTTTATATTCTTAAAAGTTTTTGAAATGATAGGTTTTGATAGCGCGAATGTCTGAGGGTTCGCTCGACTCTGATGAGAGTCGGGTGCCCGTCACGCCCTATTATTGTTAGGGTGTGACACGTGCGAGTGTCAGACCATACGGATCAGTCTTATCCTTTTTAGGGTTTATTCATAAAAGCTTTTTGTATGGTACTAAGGGCCCATGAGGAATACCTGTAAATAGAGGGCAACCCTCCCCTTTTTTGGGTTAGCTTTTTTTCTCATATCACAATATTGTAACCATCTGAAATATAAAAGCTCTCTTCAAAGTATTTTGGTCCGGATTTGTATTAGTCATCCACAACTGATCTAATCCATCTTCATTATTTAAGCATATTTGGCACATCTCATTTACGATATATTACTTATACACACATATATAAATATAATCATATACACTTCCGTAGACATTTCATACCAACTTAAAAGATTAAAGTTCATCCATATATCCTATTTCACCACATACAAATCTAATTGTTACCCGTAATTAGGGGTAAACAAACATATCCCTTTATTTGAAAGGGATAATAAACACCCTTGACCTTAAATCAATGAGCGAACATGAGTTGGGTTATTAAATATATTTTTAAAATATAAAAAATAGCCCTCATTTAGTGTGGATTTATAACATGTAGTTTTTTTCAATTATTAAAAAAACTTAAGTATATTATATAAAATCTTAATTTTTCATACCTTCACTTTTTCCCTTAGTTTTTCTTTTGATTTTCTAAACCTTTTTTGGCTTCATGAGATATTCTTTTTGTAGAATTTCAAACTTAAGATATGTCTTGATCAATCTTGTTACTTGTACTATTGCTAGTAATGAAATTTTAATTCTATTAGTCAATTTTTTTGTAACACAATTATTCTATTTTCGTGTTAGTTTTACACATAAGTTCTAATTATTTTTAGAAGTATTTCTTGGGTAATTATTTCCAAAAAAAAAAAAAAAAAAGTAACAATTTTGAATGATAATACAGTTTATAAGCGATACAAAATTCAAATTTTTGAAAATGTTAATTAGAGTATTCTTTTTATTTCATACGAAAGATGAATGATGAGTTAATATTTTTTTACTTCAAAATTTTTAGGTATATTAAATGAAATTACTCATTTCTGTACGAGATCATTAAGAACTTTTAGTTAATTTTTTCAGTTTTGAGAAAAACATGTAATAGTTGATCATATTTGAAGGTTATTTTTGACATATTAAAATTACATGCAATGATTAAACTCGATTTTGGCTGTTGATTTATGATAACGAAGGGATATTGTTTGTTATACCCAAAAAGTTAAAGGGGATTTACTCGCAACTGTTGTTGTTAGTTTTTTTTTTTTTTTTTTTTGTGAAGAAAAATATATTAATATTAATCTCCACGAACCACCATTACAATGTACCACTTCAGAGGAAAAGAAAACCAAATGCTATTTGCTTTAGAAAATAATGGCAAAAATTAAAAAAGCTACTCGAACTGGGGATTGAACCCATGACTTTCAGAATATAAAGATAACCTTTGACCAATGCTCCACTCAATCTATTATGACTATGTGTTCACTTAGTTAATATTAGATATAGTTTCAGAATTATACACATAATATATCGAGATTAGTCGAGTGACCATGTGTTCACGTGATCCAAAATTTACACACAAATTCGCCCCTGAGTGTAGTAGTGCTGCCAGTGCTCCCATAACGAGCTCCCTGCACCCTCTGCCCTTTGTGATTCTATCTATTCTCCTCAAAAAAAATTAAAAAAATAAAAAAATCTATTCTCCTCCATATTCCTTTGTTGTTAGCTTTTAAATAACCTGAAAATGTACAATTTTATTATGATGTGTGTCTGTGTGTATGAAGGTGTTTGGCTGCGTACAAAGTTTAAGAGATAATGGAAGATTTTGATACTTGTTGTCTAAAATAAGCTATAGAAGTTTGAAGTTTCTATAGCTATAAATTATCTTATTAAGGATAAATGAGAAATTTGAATATAAATTGTTACTAAATATAAAAAAATATCATTCTTTTTTGGACGACTAAAGAGAAAATTAAGTCACGTAAATTGGGACGAAGGGAGTAAGTCATAATTACTGTCATATCAGTAATGTATTTGATGTATTAAAAGAGTGAAATTTATAAATTGCCTTTATCTCACGTTCATATTATTCACTCCATACACATAAGATTAACAATCCGACATCTAATCGTTCTGTATTATATCCTATCGTTCCCATGTCTCCAAATTTGGATAAAATTAATGGAGACTTCAAGATTAATTATGGCCTGTCTATAGCTTTAATGATGTTTAGGGAACAATAAAAGCTATTAAGCAGGATAGCTAACGTACACCAAAAGCTTCAATGGCACGAGGAAGGAAAAGAATCCACCACCACCACCACCGCCGGAACCCACCCCGCCGAGAGATCCCACACCCACACCAATGAGAGATAAGAGCGACCGTACTGTTACGCCTGAATCGGGAGTTCCTCAAGCCTTAGCCCCAGGGGCGGATCTACTCAGTGGCGTGGGGATGCCACGCCACCCGCAAGCTTCGGACGAAACAGTACATATATATAGGTATATATACATAATGTATAGATAAATATTAAAGTGGCACCACGATGACAAAGGCATGCCGTAGTGCCGATGGTGAATGGGCCGTACGTACGCCCTTCAATACGCGGGATCGAACCCCCGTAACTACACAATTTTTTTTTTAGAAAAAATTAAATATAGACAAAGACATCGACAAAGCGTACCACGCGAGGTACAAATCCTCTTATTCTAATCGAAAGAAGTACCACGTTCTATTCTAATCTCTTTCTTTTTCTTTTTAATAATTTGTGTTGACTTAGTTTCAATTATTAGTAATTTAGTTACTACTTTTTAGTTACTACTTTTTAGCTTTTTTATTTCAATAGTACTACTTTTTTGTTTAGGTATATAAACTTTACAAAGATAACTTCTTCTCTCTCATCAAATCAAGAAACATAAACCTAGTTCTTGGGTTCCCCCTTTCCAAATCAAAATCAATACGGCAACCTTCCAATTCCATTGCCAAGAACCTCCATCTCCAAAATCGATCAATGATGCAGCATCTTCTCCAAATTCCATTGTTGTATGTCTCTGTTTGTCTCTCTTTCTTTGTTTCTTTTAGTTATTTACTTGTTTTTTGTCTATTGGAAATTTGAAAGAAATAAACATTAAAAGAAGATTTATGGTGCGAATGTGAAAATGGTATTTGTGTGCAAATGGACTTGAAGGAAACTAATATGCATTTATTTGAATGTGACATTGAATCGTGATATCAACCATCAAGGCTTGCTTTGAGTTTTAGGTTCATAAAGTACTTTTTATCCATTTTGGATTCATTTTTTTGCGCGGACTTAAACACAACTAAAAGTCCGCCCCTCTCCGACTTTTACTTAAACACAACTAAAAGTCCGCCCTCCGGCAGACTTTTACTTAACACAACTAAAAGTACGCCCCTCGCAGACTTTTAGTTGAACATAACTAAAAGTCTGCCGGAGGGGGCAGACTTTCCCTTGAAGCATATATATATATTTTTTTTAACTTTTCAAGGGAAACTTTTAGTAATGCCTTAGCTAAAAGTGTGTCCCATAAAACATAACTAAAAGTATGCGGTTGGGTTCCCCCTTTCCAAATCAAAATCAATACGGCAACCTTCCAATTCCATTGCCAAGAACCTTCATCTCCAAAATCGGACAAAGCAGACTTCTCCAAATTCCATTGTTGTATGTCTCTGTTTGTCTCTCTTTCTTTGTTTCTTTTAGTTATTTACTTGTTTTTTGTCTATTGGAAATTTGAAAGAAATAAACATTAAAAGAAGATTTATGGTGCGAGAATGTGAAAATGGTATTTGTGTGCAAATGGACTTGAAGGAAACTAATATGCATTTATTTGAATGTGACATTGAATCGTGATATCAACCATCAAGGCTTGCTTTGAGTTTTAGGTTCATAAAGTACTTTTTATCCATTTTGGATTCATTTTTTTGCGCGGACTTAAACACAACTAAAAGTCTGCCCCCTCCGGCAGACTTTTACTTAAACACAACTAAAAGTCTGCCCCCTCCGGCAGACTTTTACTTAACACAACTAAAAGTCTGCCCCCTGGCGACTTTTAGTTGAACATAACTAAAAGTCCGCCTGAGGCGTACTTTCCCTTGAAGCATATATATATATATTTTTTTTTTTTAACTTTTCAAGGGAAACTTTTAGTAATGCCTTAGCTAAAAGTGTGTCCCATAAAACATAACTAAAAGTATGCCCCATAAGGCGTAAGTTTTCCTTAAGGTGTGCAAATAGAAATACAAAATTAGCACTTAAGTGATTCCTTCATGTTTACAGAGAAAATTTACTTCCAGCTTTACGTGCTTCATAACTGTGAGTTGAATATAAATTTTATTTTGTAGGAAGTGCTCCGATTTTGTGAATTGCGATGGATAAGTTTCTCACAAAATTCAATTGTTCTCAACCAAGTTCTAGTACGGATGCCAACAGTTCTCAACTTATAAATGAGCTCAATTTAGGATCGCTTGAAGCCGATCCAGGAGAAAGGGTACCCATTGCCGAATATAACCCTCGAATTCGAGATGAAGTGAGGAGACATTATATTCAAACAGGGCCTTGTCAACCTTTGCTTAAAAAAATTCCTTCAACTCAAATAGGAAATAGAGGTCGTCAATTTGTTTCAAATTGGTACAAAGGTCCACATTCTAAATGGTTGGAGTATAGCATGAAGACAGATGCCACATATTGCCTATGTTGTTATTTGTTCAAAAATGAATTTGTACATGGAAGTGCGGCTGAGTTTTATACGAAAAATGGTTTTAGGAGTTGGAATAGGGCTCTTGAAAGATTTCGTTTGCATGTTGGTGAGGTTAATAGCGTCCATGATAAATGTTTCAAGAAGATGCTAGATTTGTCAAATCATGATCAATCAATTCAAGTTGTTCTTGAAAAGCATTCCGAGAAGGAAAAAAGTGATTATAGAATGCGTTTGGAAGCCTCAATTGATGTGGCAAGACTTCTTTTGCATCATGGGTTGCCTTTTCGAGGTCATGACGAAAGTGAAACTTCAACATATCAAGGCTTCTTTCTAGGATTTTTGTGATGGCGCGGGACAAACATCCGGATGTGGGAAAAGTGATACTAGAAAATGCTCCACAAAATGATACTTTGACTTGTCCTATGATCCAAAAAGACATTGTCAATGCTTGTGCAAAAGAAACGGTGAAAGCTATAATTGGAGACTTGAATGGAGATTACTTTGGTATATTAGTGGATGAGTCCAAAGATATCTCACACAAAGAACAAATGGCTCTCGTGTTGCGGTATGTTGATAAGAATGGTGAGGTGGTAGAACGATTTATCGGTCTAGTCCATGTTAGTGATACATCGGCATGCTCATTAAAGAAAGAAATCTACTCTTTGCTTTCCAATCACTCACTAAGTCCATCTAAAATACGTGGACAAGGTTATGACGGAGCTAGTAATATGAGAGGAGAGATAAATGGTCTCAAAACTTTGATTATGAAAGATAGTCCATCGGCATATTACATTCATTGTTTTGCTCATCAATTGCAATTAACACTTGTAGCTATTGCTAAAAAACATGGGGATGTTGAAGACTTCTTTGATCATGTTACTAATGTGTTGAATGTTGTTGGAGGATCTTTTAAGCGTAGAGATTTAATTCGTCATCATCAAGCTGAAAAGTTGGAGCAGTTACTTGAATCAGGTGAAGTTCATACTGGACGAGGACTAAATCAAACGCGCGGACTTCAAAGACCAGGTGATACTGTTGGGATCGCATTTCAAAACATTAGATAACTTTATTGTTATTTTCTCAACTATTGTTCATGTGCTTGAAGTGATTAAACATGAAGGTTCCACCTCAAGTGATAGAAATCAAGCAAAATATCTTTTGATTGAGATTAAAACATTCAAATTTGTTTTTATGCTTCACTTGATGTTGAAAGTGTTGGCAATGTCAAATGAGTTGAGCAAGATTTTACAAAAAAAGGATCAAGATATTATCAATGCGGTGGAGTTTCTTAAGATTGCAAAAGAAAGATTGCAAGATATGAGGGAAACTGGATGGAAGCCTTTGTTGGATGATGTTTCCTCATTTTGTGATGAACATGATATTTTGATTCCCAAGTTAGATGAGTCTTATTTTCCTGGAAAGTCAAAGCGTAAGTCTTCTGGTGTTTGTTATTCACACCACTTGCGTATTGAAATCTTTTGTGCCGTGATTGATGTGCAACTTCAAGAGCTTAATGATCGTTTTGATGTAGCGAGTAGTGATTTGCTTCTTGGGATGGGTAGCTTGAATCCAATCAATTCTTTTGCTAATTTTGATAAAGGTAGAATCATGACTTTAGCAAAGTGTTATCCGGATGAGTTTGATGAAGTACGAATTCGAGATTTGAGTTACCAACTTGATACTTTCATATTTCATATGCGAAGTGGTAATCCCAAGTTCTCCAACTTGCAAGGAATTCGTGATTTGGCAAAAGCATTGGTTGAGGCAAATCTTGTGGATACTTATTCACTTGTTTATTTACTTGTGAAGTTAACTCGATCTTTACTCCGTTGCAACCGCAATCGTGGAGAGAGCATTCTCATCCATGAAGCGGATCAAAAAATGAAGTGCGGAATAGCATTGGTGATCAATATTTGAATGATTGTTTAATATGTTACATAGAGCGTGATGTATTTACAAATGTAAGTAATGATGTCATCATTGATCATTTTCAGAAGATGAAACCTCGTCGAGGACAATTGTAAATGAATGATGGATATTTATGATATTAGTAATATTAGTGGAACTTTTATGCTTTTCTCTTCTATATAGTGCTATAAACAAATGTTTCATCGGAAAAGACGAATAACCCGAACCAAAGCCCGAAAAATGAATAATCCTTATCCGACCCGAAGCCTAAATTGATTGAATGGCGCATGGCACCCGGAAACTTCAAATCCTGGATCCGCCTCTGCTTAGCCCCCATTCACTTCGGGCAATGGATGGTGGGCAGAGGCAGTGGCCCTACTGTGCTACAAAGACCAAAATCAACGACGATAGGACAGCCACAAGGTACCCCACTGAGCAGTCCTGTCAAAGTGGAAACTCAACCGGATCCAAAAGTGACGACCCACCCACAGGTGACTCAAGCCCTAGAGCAAAAAGAAGAAACTGAGATGGTGCGCAAATTGACATTTTCAGCAGGTTCAAGTGCGATTAAGAATATAGATGAAGAACGGGAAAGGATAAAACCCCCATCTCTGGCTGAGATTGTGAAAGGGAACCGCTCATTGCACCAAGGTAAGAAGCTTGACTACTTTCCGCCTACTATTAAGGATGGAATTAAAGTAGTGAAGCTTAATCCAGCTGGAATTGAGGAACAAAAGGAAAAATGGCAAGATGCACTGGTGGGGTTTGTAGTGGGGGGGGGGGGGGGGAACCCTACGTTTAAGGAGATGCTGAGGTTCGTGTATGGAATCTGGAATTTTGTTGCTACACCCCAGGTTTTCCTACATACAGATGGCTACTTTATCTATCGATTCGAAAGTGAAGAGGACAAGGAAGCTATGTTGGAAACAGGACCGTATACGTTCAATAGTCGACCCCTGATTGTTAAGCAGTGGGAGGAGGACTTCGAAATTACTGAGGAGTCATCTAAGCTGCTCCCTATTTGGGTAACTTTCCCTAGTCTACCCATACAATATTGGGATATTGAAAACCTTGGAAGAATTGCTAGTTGTTTGGGGAAACCCTTGTGCACAGATAAACTAACAGCTCGAGGGGAAAGAGTGTCATATGCTAGAATGCTTATCGAAATGGACACCTCCCAACCTTTCCCTGACTCTATATTAATTGAAACTCCAACAGGGAAAATTAGAGACCAGAGACTTGACTATGATTGGTTGCCAAAATATTGTCAAGAATGTTTGCAAATAGATCATCATACTGCTACATGTAAGGTAAATCCTGTGAATCTAGAAAAACCAGCAGTGGAGCAAAGGAAGAAGAAGCGACAGAGATTCAGGCAGGAATGGAAATCAAGACATAATAACACTGTCCTACCGCAAAATGGGGTAGCAGTAGCTCCTCAACCTAGTGGTGTTCCTGATGCCAATAATTCACACGCTGATAAGACTGAAGGAAATTTCCAGAGAATTCAACTTAAAAGGAAAACAAAGGAGGTCCATACTTCTCCATCGAAGGCAAAGAATACGGATGCTGCTGAATTAGAGCAATTCCTTCCCCAAAATCAAAATGTTGGTCTAAAAATCGCTGAAGGTGGAGAAGGTGACAAGGGGCAGGGAAGGGTGGTCATACACAAGCCCCCATGATTTTTTGCTCATGGAATATTCGAGGGCTGAACAAGCACTTCAAGCAGAAGGAATTGAAAACCTTCCTGCTTAAAAATAAAGTAGATTTAATAGGGTGTTTGGAAACAAAAGTTCAGGAGAGAAATGCAACTAAGATTAAGAAGCAAATGGGCATGGTATGGGAGATATTCACAGACTATCCAGCAGCCCCAAATGGCAAAATATGGGTTTTTTGGAAGCACCAAAAAATTAGAGTTAGAGTTCTATACTTTGATTCCCAGCTAGTACACTGTACTGTTGACACCCAATTTTGTCCCCCTTTTATTCTAATTTATTTCTTCGGGCTTCTAAATTTATTGACGAGTTAAGTATTTTATTTTCACTACTATTTCTACTACTATTAATATCATTACTTTCATTTTCATTATTCTACTATCAATATTAATAGTATTACTTTATTACAAATTTTTTAAATGGTTCGTCATCGTTTATTTTAGGATTTGTACGCGTTAAATTAATTTTACTTTACACATACTAATTACCATTTGTCTTTACATAGTATATATTGTATTAGAGATTAAGTTAAAGGCCAAGAATAAATTAATTGAAGGAAGAAAAGGGCCACATTTTCGGACCAAAACAATTTAGCCTACATTATTTTCCTACCCAGCCCAACCACATCACCCGAACCGACCGGCCCAATAGCTTTACCCCTAAAAAAACCCTTCAGCCGCTTCTCTCATCTCTCGCCTCTCTCTCTCTTCAGCCGCCTCCCTCTTTCTATTCTCATCTCTCTCGTACATCCTCCCTCTCTCCACCATTTTTGGGCTACAACACAAGTATCCTTTCACCATTACAGACTGGGGTATCCCATTTTCGTGCAAACTTTGTCTTTTCAGCCGCGCCTCTTTTCCCTTCATCCCTCTTCCATTTTTGGCTAAAATCCCACTTTCCTTTAGCCGTGCATAGACATGTCCTTCCATTTCCACATAAAATTTGTCCTCACGTCTGTTTTCTGTCATTGAAATGGAAAAGAGTTTCCCATTCTGACTTCAAGACGCGACAATCTTCAAAGAACGGAGAAAATCGGTCCGTTTTGGGGACGAACCTGCAACCAAATCACGTGAAGGCCTATGGGAATTTCAACGGATCCATTTTGATTCGTTTTTGAAAAAATCCAAAACTAAAAATCCCGCTCATTTTGAACCCGAGAGAAACCCTAGAAGTCTACTATAAATATTCGCTTCATTACCCATTTGAAGGGGTTTTTTTTTTTTTAACATCTTAGCATACCTTGAATGCTATTTTTATTCTAAACACCAATTTTTTCTAGTTCTTACTCTATCTCTGTTGGCTTCGAGCCATAGCAGAGATTTTCCAGTGTTATTCGTGAAAGAGAGTTAGATCCGAGACCCCGACGTCTTGGTTCACTGCACCCACAAGAGGTAAATTCTGAATTTCTTCTTATTTATTTAATGTCGACGTGTGTTTCGATGTTGGGAAATCATGTTTTTAGTATCTGAGTTTATGTTCTAGAAAACATGACCACAGCAGTGAATTTGTTTAGTCGAGTATTATATAAATCTAGCATATGTGTTCTGTGCCTATTACATAGTATATGTTTTTTTTTTTTTTTTACATACTTTAGATTTCATGTTATATGACTGTTGGGTTCATTTCTCGTTGGAGTGTTTTTCTGGATGAGCGACTTCGGTTTTTATGATGAGTGGTTATGTTCTGTTGAATATTCGAAAGTGTGTTTGCCTTCGTTTCTTAGTAGTGTGTTTAGATGTCACGAATATAAGACACAATTTCAATTTGTATTTGAATGGATTGCCTGTTAGACCAAGAATTTGTCTATATCATATAGATCTCATAACCTGAAGTGGAAGTTTTAAAATTTACTTACAGTAGAAATCATTAAATATCATGTTTGTAGATTATTCTGGACGACTTAGCATTTAAAGAGTCGAAGTTAATATCCGGTTCATGGGGGTTATTACTAAGTAAACGCTTGTCGTATTATCTTCTTAAATAATTCATGGGCACTTCTATATTTAATAATCTGTTGAAACCAAAACATTCATTCAGAGGTAGTAATTAAGGTAATACGTATGTTGAGTAGGCTGTGGCTTTCATTACTTTGCTTGATTTCCACTGCATTTTTTTGCTTTTCTCTCAGATTCACGGCTTAGTTTTAGGCAGTTTAACTAGCTCATCTCCGTTTGGATAAAGCATTGGTCCATTATAAAGGATCAGTTCATGGTCTATATTAGGATTGGAATTACTAGGATGATAGTAGTTATGACCTCAGTAACTGATTTTCATTTTTTTTCAAAATGGTCTAATGGGATTAGAACTTCTTTTTTGGTGTTGTATATTTATTGATAACTAAGTGGTTGTATTAGCTTGAATCAGTCTTTCCATGAAATTTAAAACAATTCGAAGTCTCTTGTGTTCCCAACTATTGGTGTTGATCAAAACCCTTTTGAGAAACTTGTCTTGTGACAGCACACTAACTATAGCAGTATCCATCTTTTATTTCATTTAAAGTATTGTTTCTAAGTTGGTTAACAAGTCCATCTAAGTGCTATATGTTTTTTTTTTCCTGTGAAGTTTTGGCCGCTGATTGAATCAGCTTCCTGGAGTTCAACATTATTTCTTTTTAGTTTTCTTTTTCCTAATTTGTTTACAGAAATGAAAAGATTTTAGCTTGGTTATTGAAGTTTTTTCATTCTTAACTTGAGATGTTGGTTTCTTCTGAAATTCGAGACTGAATATTTAAGGACAGAGTTGGTACCCTCTGGTTTTCTTCTTTTTGACTAGCACATGATATGTTAAGGAACACTAAAATATAATGCGCTGTTTTGTCTGATATATAATTTTATTTCTTCGATTCTTTGCTTTGTTTTGATACATCCACCGCTACTTTGTATGGTGTCTGTATCGCAATGACGTCGGCTATACTTGTTTAATTTCTTTTCTTCTTACCGTTTGCTTAGAAGTCGTTTAGTAACTATAGGCAGCCCTCGCTTTAGTTAAAGTCGTTAAATGGGTAAATCGATTTCTATACTTAGTGAATATACTATGGAGTATCGAACCATTGTCCTCTTGCCCCGAAACTGCCCCACTTTATTTGGGCTTACTTTATTTGTTCGTTTTGTTGCTTGTACACGATTTCGGGTCCGTACTTGTTTTCCTCTAACTCGTTTTTGTTGGTATTGGGCTTTCTTCGCCCATTTTATTTATTTCTCGTATGTCCTCAATTTGGCAATGAGCTTTGTTGTGAGCTGAATATTTCCTTCGCGTATGAATATTAGTCTTCAAATTTTCCATATTTAATGATCACGCTCTAATTCTTTTCTTTTCCTTTCTTCCTTTTGCATGACATCCGGGATTGCGAGGAGTCTCGAATGAGACTCGACTTGGCCACGAGATCAAACAATTGCATGGCTCTACTTGTGTTTCCTAGTTCGCTAAGCTTGGTTGAAATAAATCCGGTGACGATTGGGGTTTGATTCCTCCATTCGAACAATCCTTCTCCCCTCGGAAAATGACTAATCCGAAGCAATATAGAAAGGGGAGAAGAGGAAAGGCTGTTGCTTTTTCCTTTGGTATATCTGATATTTGCTTAATTTAATTATATTCATAGGTGATTGTTTTAGCAACTTTAGGATACTTAATCTAGTGGGGTTAGTTCGGGCATTAGTTTATATAGTAATGGAAACCTTTCTTTTAGTTCATCCCGCGAAACGTTTAAGTATACCTATAAAAGGAAAATGGATGTTAGTTGATATAATAACGGAGCGTCTTAGTACAAAATTTTTATGAAGTATTTATATATATCTTTGAAAACATGCATCTTTCTCCTTCACTGTATTTTTAGAGCAAACCCGTGTTCCAATATCGTCGATGTGTTACTATAACGTATTTCTAACTCCCTGATCAAATCTATCAAGTTTTTTTTCAAAGTAGTTCTTTATGTATAACTCCTTAAATTCATATAAGACATTATGAAAATATTTGGTTTGGAAATGAATGACGCTAAGATATATGGTTTATAAAAATGATTTCAATCCTTGTGAAAATAATTGTTGCTTGTTAAAACTCAGAAATGCATTACGTTGTTTGCAAAGCTTTCTTCTCATATATCTTTTCTATAAAGCATCCTTTTCTTAAACTATTTATAAAGTCATACTTTAAATAGCATGTTTATATTTCTATTATAACTTTAGCAATACTTATCAAGATATCTTCTTAAATATTATAAGATATTACACCTACATTCTTAGCCTAATTGAATTTAAAGCCCGGTCGGTTAACCATTGTTAATGGATCTTAAAGGGTGCCTAATACCTTCCCTTTAAGTTAGTTGAACCCTTACCTAGAATCTTTTTGGTTTCGCAGACTTTAAAATAAAATCAACTTTAGATAATTACTTTAATTAACTTTAGGTGTCCTAATTCACCATAAGTAATTAGGTGGCGACTCCTGTACTTTAAATAACCCCGAAATTACCCGGATGTTGTAAACTATTTTGACCTCGGTTAAAATAGGGTATAACAGTACTGTAGAGGACAGAGACTCCTACTTCAAATACACCATGACATTTGTATATGGGCTTAACACTGAGGTCGAGAGGAAGGCACTATGGCACCAGCTAAGAAGTCTAAATGCTAGTATAAATGACCCTTAGGTGATCCTTGGAGACTTCAACACATTGCTATCTGTGGGGGATAGAATAAATGGAGCACCAGTACATCCGGCTGAACTAATCGATTTTCAAGACTGTGTGGAAGATATTGGAGTGGGACAACTAACTAGAAGGGGTTGTCACTACTCATGGTGTAACAAGAGGGATCCCGAATGTAGGATTTATAGCTTAATTGACTGG
Source organism: Lycium ferocissimum (assembly GCF_029784015.1). Taxonomy (NCBI): domain Eukaryota; kingdom Viridiplantae; phylum Streptophyta; class Magnoliopsida; order Solanales; family Solanaceae; genus Lycium; species Lycium ferocissimum. Next base: position 55,204,557 of record NC_081348.1, read on the forward strand.
ATCTTTGGCAATTCCCAATGGTTCATGCAATATAGTGATCTCACTGCCTTATATCATACACCAGAGTGTTCGGACCATTCCCCAATTTTGGTAAACACTGAGGTTAGTAGGCAGAACTTAAAGAGGCCCTTCAGGCTGTACAATGTGCTTTTGCAAAATCAGCAATTCAAGCAGCTTGTAAAAACCACATGGCACAACATATACCGGGGTATGCAATGTATAGAGTATGGCAAAAGCTGAGATTAATAGCACAGAGGGCAAGGCATATGAATAGAGAAATGAATGGGCTGGATACAAGACTAGAGGAGATGCGAAGCCAGTTAGAGCATATATAGAACCAGCTCAGCACAGACCTTTACAACACTCAGCTCATAAATGCAGAAAAAGAGGCCATAGTACAGCTAGAAAAATGGTCTAATATCCATGAAAGGGTACTTAGACAAAGATCGAGGGCAACATGGATAGCATATGGGGACTCCAATACAAAGTTTTTCCATGCATCCCTCAAAGCAAGACAAGCTAGAAATAAAGTTGCAGCAATCAGCAATGATCAAGGGGAAACATTTACAGCCGCAGCACAAATACAGAGTGAATTTCTGAATTTTTTCACTAACCTTCTGGGAACAAGCAAAGCCGAACTTCCTAGTATCAATGTGGACATAGCAAGGGATGGTCCTTGCCTCACACATGAACACAGAAGGGAACTTGTTCAGGAGGTTACAAGGGAGGAAATCCTAGTGGCTCTTAAGGACCTGCCCCTAGACAAAGCTCCAGGAGAGGATGGGTTCCCTGCTGAATTTTTTAAAGACCAATGGAGCTTAATAGGAGAGGATGTAATAGAGGTTGTCCTAGACTTCTTCTCAGAATGGGGAGATGTTGCAAGAGATAAATTGTACTACTATCACACTAGTTCCAAAAGTCCCAAATCCCACATATGTCAAAGAATTTAGACCAATAGCCTGCTGCACGACAATTTATAAATTGATCTCAAAAGTTATCACTACCAGATTAAAAAAGGTGGTGGATTACTTAGTGGGATCCTCCCAGTCAGCCTTTATTGAAGGAAGGAGTATTCTTGACAACGTGATTGTAGTTCATGAACTTATCAAAGGTTATTCTCATAAAGGTGTTTCTCCTAGGTGTATGGTGAAGATAGATATTAGAAAGGCCTACGACTCAGTGGAGTGGTGTTTCCTAAGGATGCTGTTGATTGAGTTTGGCTTTCCTATGAAGTTTGTACAGCTCATCATGGTATGTGTTACAACAATAAGATACTCTCTGATCATAAATGGTGGCTTAACTCCACGGTTTCAAGCCAAAAAAGGGCTTCGGCAAGGTGACCCGATGTCACCTTATTTGTTTGTCCTGGTTATGGAGTATCTCAATAGATCACTCAAGCAGCTCAAACATATACCTGATTTCAATTATCACCCCAGGTGTGAGAAAATGCAACTGATTCATATTTGCTTTGCTGATGATTTGTTGATGTGTTGTAGAGTTGATCAATGGTCTATCAGGCTGATGATGGAAGCTTTTAGTCACTTCTCTGAGGTCTCAGGCCTTCAGGCCAACATGGAGAAAAGTTCTATCTATCTGGCAGGGGTAACTCAGGAAGTGAAGGATCAAATTGTGAATGAGATGCACTTCACTGTGGGTGACCTTCCATTCAAATATCTCGGGGTACCACTCTCATCAAAGAAGTTAAATATCCAATAATGTATGCCGTTAGTTGAGAAGATGGTGGCAAGAATTAAATGGTGGACCACAAAATTTCTTTCTTATAGTGGTCGCCTACAACTCATAAAGAGTGTCCTCTTCGAGATGCAAACATACTGGGCACAGGTATTCTTGTTACCAAAGAAAATCACTAAGCTGATCACTAGTGTGTGTAAAACTTTTCTATGGACTGGGAATGCTGATACATCTAGGAGAGCACTGGTAGCGTGGGAGAGATTATGTTTACCGGAGTCAGCTGGGGGTCTCAATATCATAGATGTGTATCAATGGAATAGGGCTGCTATCTGCAAATTACTCTGGGCTTTGGCTGCTAAAAAAGATACACTGTGGATCCAGTGGATCCATAGTTTTTACATCAAGAAGAGAAACCTGGATGAGATGCTAACCCCACCACAAGCTAGTTGGCTTGTGAGGAAAATATTTGATGCAAGGAAGTGGTTGAATACGACTAACACCTTAGCTGCTCTACACAGCCATTGTCACAAAGGTAAATTTAGTATAAAAAAAGCATATCAATCTTTTCTACCTCAATGGCCGAAGGTGATCTGGAAAGGAATTACAATGGGAGCAAGCACTGTGCCAAGACACAAATTTATTGCTTGGCTTGCTATTCAAAATGACGACTGGCCACTGTCGACAGGCTGGAGAAATGGGGCATTAAAGTGGATAAAAAATGTGTACTCTGTACATCAGGCAGAGATGATACACTTGATCATCTGCTATTTGACTGTGCATATTCATGCCATATCTGGCAATCCTTATTGAGGTGGATGGGTATTAACAGACAACTTACAAAGTGGGAAGATGAAGTCAACTGGCTGGCACAACAGATGAAACACAACCGAGCTAGAGCAGAGATATTGAAGTTTTTGTTTGCTGCAGCTATATACAATGTCTAGATCGAGAGAAATTGCAGAAGGTTTCAAGGGGTATCACAAGAAAGCTCACAACGGGTGAAGGAGATTGCCCTGCAATTGCACATCAAGGGCAACTACCAAAGGAAGTGGCAACTTATGTTACAAAAACTTAACAATTTTCCTGTTTAGAAATTAGTCTACTCTGTATGGGATGCAGCCGTATTCTTAGAACAGTAGAGGTAATTACTTGAGGTCCAGGTCCTATAGTCCAAAAGGAACCGGCGGATATATGTACAGGCACACTTGGTTGAATAAAATTTACATATACCAAAAAAAAAAGCTATTATTAATTACCTAGAAGTCTCAATCATTAGATTTTGTTTAGTCAATATCTAAACAGCTTGTAGAGTTGTAGTTTGTCACGAGATTAGACCTCAAACATACGAGTGAGACAGAAGCCTAGAGAAGCAATACACTGAGGAGAATTAATTTTCTTTCTTTTTTATCATTTTTTTTTCGCTTTGTATCAAAATTTTATGTGCTATACTATCACATTTTATCCTCTCTTTTTTTCATTTGGTGTCCGGTACCCACATTAGGGCCGACTATATCTGGATTCGGCTGGGTAGAGCTTATTTATGAGGGAAGCGCTCCCTACGAAGGATTTTTCCCATTTTATCTTATTAGGTATTGCTTTCTCTGTTCCCTTTCACTCCGGTATATTAGAGATAGATGTTCTTTTTTATTGTCTACTTAAGCGAATTTTTTTTTTTTTTTTTTTTGTAATTTTACAATTATCAGTAAGTAACCATTTAACAAACTAATTGAAGCTAATAATCAGTTTTAGATTTCTAAAGTACCATTAATAAAGATAAAATAATAAAATAAATATTTAATTAATTTTTAAGGGGAGTTATAAATGCAAACGGGACAACTAAAAGGGAATGGAGAGAATAGTAGATACAGGAAAGGATTATCATCTTATTTTGGTTCAAATGATGTTAATTGCATAAGTACCCGAGAACATAGATTAATAGCATGCACAATTAGAGACGGATTCAAGATTTAAATTTGTAATTTTATCACAATCTATTTAATTTACTGGTCTCGAAATCTACTATTTATACTTATTCAGTAAAATATTTAATATATATATACACACACCAAATCTGAGCCAAAATAAATCCATAACATTAATACATCTGCCCCTGCCTACTACTGATTTATTGAATTGCTATCAAAAGACAAACTTTGTATGCATGACAAACATTACTTGTTTAATTAATTGCAAGCTTTTGTATTTTCCAAGTAGATATGAGGTGTAACAACAACAAACAAAAATGATCACAAAATGCTTAAACATATTTAGAAGGAAGCAAAATTATTTAATGCTATAGTAGCGTGAGGACAGGTCCTTAAACATGTCACATGGTGTCCTTTGATGGGAAGTTAGGCTCGCACATCTTTTCATTTGTAATCATCAAACAGTATGAAAGGGAAACATTCAAACAAAAGGAAGAGAAGAAAATAGTATGGCCTAGATAGTACATTCTTTATACCAAAGTGTTGCTACAAAATTTGTGATCACTTATTCATTGTACATTTTTATTTTTATTTTGAATTTATTTCCCATCACATAGGGGGGTTGGTGAAGGAGTAACGGTAATCCAACTCATATCTATTATGATGAAAACTTTCACTAATACCATTAAACTACAAGCGTTTTCTACTTTATATTTTAAAATTGTTTTAGTTCTTCAAATAGTTAAGTTTAGATATTCCCTTTTAAACTTACTACTTGTATTAAAGGATATTGAAATTTCACCACTTATACCACCCAAACCTATGCTGAGATAGTTGAAATTCACTTAACCAAAGACTTTAAAGTTCAAGCCTTAGGAATTAAGAACTTCTAACATGAGCACTTTAATGTCACGATCCAAAATCAAAGGTCATGATGGATACACAGTGAGATATTTATTCAACATGCGAACCCACTTAAATAACATCAAATATGGACTTGAAGATAATTAAAAAAAATTAATACAAACAGAAGTCACAAAATACAAGAAAGTACATAATGTATCATGCTCCCCCACTTAAATTCTCATTCATCCTCGAATGGAGTAAGAAAACATACTTGAAGTCGTCTCAAATAACTATAAGTATCTACTCCATGTAACGTTGCCCCCTCTCCTCTCTCTCTCTCTATCTTCACAATTTTCTCAACCTCACGTCATATATCTTCAATAACCCCTAAATTTTCAAGGTAGTCTTCTATAGTGAAAAAATGGTAGATCACCTAAAAGCTCCATTTTCGACATATTTTTTGTCCGAGATTGATTCTACTTTCCATCTAAAAATACTTTCTCTCGTTTTTGTTAATGTGTTTGTAATTCATCGGAAACACCTAGATGAGGATATATTCAAAATTTGATGAAACTAATAGGTGATCTGAAATGGTTTGGAGTCAAATTCATACCAGAAATCAACTTGAAAATGTCACTGCGATAATGTATATCACATGTGCTTATATCATGTATACTAATGCATGTCACACAAATTCTCATGGATGTACATACAAAACACGGAAATACAAAAAAATATACATGAATATCAAGTAAATATACACATATATACACAATCGAAAAAATCTCTCTTTTTTTGTTTGTTTTATTTTCACACAACCTCCTTTGAACCACCACCACAAAACCACCCTATATTACAGTCAATTCTACTATAATAGGGCATCTTAATAGCTCAATTGGTTGCCTACCTGAACTTTCACCTTGTTGGTGAGGGTTCGATTCCCCACCTTATAATCCCCTCCCCATTTCCCTTCCCCTACCTCCTATGTAATAAAACAATTTAAAAAAAAAAAAAAATCTACCATAATAATACAAAACGTCTATTCAATGCAAGAACAAAAATAGGAGCGAAAAAGAAATTCTACTGCCGGTTGAAGTAGGCTAAAACTGAGGAAAAGTCGGAGAGTATATGCTAATAATGAAGTATTTCTATCTAATTACTATTTCTCGTGTAGCTTCAAATAAAGCAATAACCTTACAACAATGACAGTAATGGAACATTTTCATGTTCACCCTTTATTTTGATTACTAAAATCAATTGAGTGTTCTCTTTGTTCAATTTCGGCAGAAATAATTTCTAATATCCATTATCTAAGTAAAATGGTCATTGGCACTTATGTCTCTAATTTGTGCTGGTCTTTAATTTTTGTCCCTCATAACAGACAATTTTTTCCTAAGTTTATATCTTCGCGTTATAATATACCACAAGTTGTGTTTCTCATCAGAGGCGGATGGAGCACTATTACTTGGGGTTCAATTGAACCCCAAACTTTTGATGCGGGGTATAAATTTATATGTAAAAATTTATTAAAATTACAATAAATAGTAGATATGAACCCATAATGTTAGAAATATAATGGTTCAATGCTAAAAAACTTAAAAGGTTGAACCCCTAGAGATTAAATCCTAGATCCGCCTCTGTTTCTCATGACTTTTGCCCCTAAAGAACTTATGCTCCGCTAGACATAAGTTCAATTGCTAAATGAAAAAAAATTAAAGACCAGCACATTTGAAGGGAAAAACATGCAATTTCTTCAAGTAAAATCTCTATGTTGCATCAATTGGTATGGTGATAGAATTAAGAGACTGGCCGAGCACATCACTTTTATTAAAGTAATGATGCTTTCTTGCATTAAAAGATGAAGATTTGATGGAAACCTAGATGATGAAGGATTTTTAGAGCATAACGACTTAATCCCACGCTTTTTGAATTTCTACAAATTATGAAACTGGCAGCGCATGGATTTGGTAGGAAGACAATGAAGAAAAGCACTTTAGGGTCGGCTATTAGTGTAAAATTGGGCTAAAGCTTACCAATAATAGTAAATTCTTTCAATTCCAACTCCTTACCCGGATTGTACCTCTCTACCAATTTCTGTAAATTCTAAAGAAGAAATTGCACGAACATCCCTTCAAATGCAATGGTCTTTTATTTTAGCTGTTCAAACGGGCTGGTCTTTAGTTTTTGTCCTTTAGCAATCGAAATTGTGCCTAGTAGTTCTTTAGTTGTGCGACACATAACTTGTGTTATATTATGATGCGAAAATATAAACCTATGCCCCGCAAAAAAATTAGTATTTATTATGAGGTGCAAAAATTAAAGACCAGCACAAAATAGGGACATAAGTGCCAATGACCCAATTTTAAGCGTTAAATTTTAGCCCAATAAGATATGTATTAGCATATTTCGTGGTCCAAAAAGTTTGAACTTTTTGTGCGGAATATCCTTCAAAGGCACGGGTCTTTAATTTTTGTCCCTCAAATTTGAAATATTTAATTTTTGACCTTCGCCTAAAACTCATGGGTTTCGGGTTCGAAACCCCGCTCAGTTAAATAATAAAAAAAATTCACAAGCAAAGTTAGGCCTATTCAGGCAGAAATTTGCATGCTGCCTGAATAGGCCTAACTTTGCCCCAGAAGTTAGGCTTTGCCTTAAGGCTTGGGTAAAAGTTTGCCTTAAGGCAAACCTCTGCCTGAATAGGCCTAATTTTGCCCGAATAAGCCTAATTCTGCTACAAATCTCTGCCTTGTGAAATTTTTTTTTTTTTTTTTTTGGTTTTATTTGAGGCGAGGTTCGAATCCAGAATCTCGGAGTATTAGGCGAAAGACAAAAATTAAAGACTAAGAATTTGAGGGAAAAAAATTAAAGACCAGTGCCTTTGAAGGCCAATCGTGCAAATGGCCCAAAAGTTTTGACCAACAAGGTTGGGTCGTCCAAACACTTGAATGGATTAAGTGGCCACTCCAACACTTGATTCTTACTTTTGCCAATTGTGTGTGTCTCAACTGTCGAGCAATAAAAATATTTTAAGCAAGCTAAACGTGAATACACACATACTACGTAACTAAAATTTAGAAACATAATCATAAAAAATAAAAATAAAAAGTCACACACTCAAATGACGTAATGGTAACTTTATAAATAAAACAAAAAAACCAAGTGGGATGCATGATTCTTTCAACTTTAAGAATATGGTATGAGAAATGAAATGTAGTACGGAGTATTAAATAAGCTGATGCATCATCTTGTGAAAATAAATTTTGCATATTTCCACTTTCATCAAAACTAAAAGTATTTATTTAAAGTTTCGTTGTTATAAGAAATATAACTTATTTTCTCAAATAATCATAAGGTCGTATAAAATAGATTAATAGAGTAAATGGAAAGCTAAAGAGTGATTCATATGAAGAAAATACAAACATAGTCCAGAGGGAAAGGCCAAACGTAATACCTTGTCGATTCTTGATGGTCCGAATTCGTCAATGTTTGTTTGGAAAACTCAAACTCTGCCAAAGAAATTTACAAAGATTTTGACGTACTACTGCTGCAACAACAATAGAGTCTCAATCGCAAATAAGTTGGGATCGACTATATAAATCTTCATTAATCATATTTCTCTATTCAACTTCATCTCATGTCATAGTCATACCAAATAAAAGAAATACGATAAGTTACATACATATAACTAATACTAGTAAAAATAATATTAGAAGTTCTTTATATTTTTACTAGTATAAATCAATAGGTAAAGCTAAAATATTTCTGGAAAAGCACCGGACCTAAATAACAAATCAACATAGTTGAAATTTTTCCAATTAGTCGTATATACTAATTACTCCTAAATATTGATAATGAGTAAATTTTCAATCTGACCCCAAAACTGTCCATCCCCATCCATGACATTTGTTTTTAATCTAACATCATGCTGAATGTGCCCTTGAATGTTGACTATGAGACATTTTAGGATAGTCTATTTATAGTCTTATATATTAAGAAAAATAGAAGATAATAAGAAAAGGAAACAGGAGCTCTCTTGAAAAGGAAAGGGAAACAAAAAACCTAAAAAAACTAATATAAAGAAGAGATTAATGATATGTAAATTTTGTATCCGACCTCCATTGTTTGGTGTCATCATCTTGTTTTTTCTTCTTCAGTTTACCCCCTTTGACAGAGATGTATTCGTCTTTTTCTCTTACCTTCTTGCTTATTCCCTATTACTTATATAATAATAGCATTGTTTAAGTGTTCATTTGGTGTCACCTGCCACCATACCTCTTATGTTTATTGAAATGTTTACAAATAAACATGATAAATTTAACCACTGAGGATATGATAATGATTATTGGTTCTAAGCCATTTCTAACGATTAGTCAACAACTCGAAGTGCTTTTTTGTGTATTCTTGATAAACGAGTGTTTATATATAGATGTAGGAAGATCTGTTTGGGAAGTAAGAAGCTCCTTTGACATCCCTTCATCTGCAAATAATTCTCGACGAGCCAAGGGGCGGATCTTTGAATAGGAAAAAAAAAAAGTGAATCTGTAGGGTCCCAAATGAATTGGTTTATTAAAAAAAGATCTTATTTTGGATGAAATTGAGCTATCTCTGCATTACGATTCCACTTTCTATGAAGCTCGATTCCTTTATTTTAATTAAAAATTTAAATTTGAGCCCTGAAAATAATAAATATTTCCCTACTACTTGCAAATAGACTTATTTAGCCCGAAATCAAATTAATTAGCCAAGTAATTACTGATTGATTACATAAAAAAAAAAAAAAAAAAAAAATTAACCAGAGAGTAGGGACCAAATGCATATGGAGGTATGGAGTTGGTTGGCCTTTTCAATTTCCGTTGGAATTAGTCAACTCCATGCTCAATGATCAGCCCTTTAATCCATGACACAATCAAAGAGAACAGCAAAAACTATATGCACCAACTGTATTATTTTCATTAAATAAAAGAATTTGATTCTCCTGTACCATTATAGCCACAAAATTCTATTAAAAAAAATTAATAAAAATATGTCATTGCTTATACAAAATCTATTCCGTTAATTCTTAACGGCCATGTGACGGAGATGACGATGTTGAAATTGACGTCGACGATGAAGGTGAGTCATATGATGTCGTTCCATGCTCTGAAAGTCCAGTCCCATAAAATAAATCCGACAAGTAATTTTGCAAATCGTCAGGGGCAAATCTGACAACTGACTTCGCTCCACCACTTCTCAATACTTCCCTATACTTTTCGTAAAAGGTCTGATAGCCCGAAACAATCTTTCTAGCCAATGATATTTTAACTTCGTCTCGGAGTTTCGGGTCGGGTATAACCCATGAACTCTGCATGTGGTATGCTTCCTCAAAACCCAAATTGAATTTTATAAACCAATCTCTTGCTTCGGGCAATGACATCTCCACCGTTGAATGCTCGGGGAATGACGTCAGCACTTTGGTCCATCCCATCCTCTCGTAGTTTGAAATGTACAGTTTGACTTTCGTTTCGTTCTTCGATAACCAATCAGATCCAAGTAAAAGCCTTAGGTTCGACTTTTTCACCTTCGAAACAACGTAGTTTAAGTTGTTCGCTAAGAACAAATAGGATAATGATACATCCTTATAGTGTTGAGCTTTGCCGTCAAGTTTACAAAGGAGGACAAGAATGATCCAAGCAATTCGGACAGAAGACGGCGAGTTATCAGCGTAAGATTCCGGTAACGGAGTTTGTATAGAAAGCGGAAAATCAGCGATGATCTCGGAAAAAGCGAAGCTATAATCCCCGAGGAAAACAAGGTAGTTCATGACGTAGCGAGTCAGGGGGTGAACCCCACCCCCTGACTTCGCTTTCGATGAATCTTTCTGAATCGCCAATTCAAACTCCGTTAGCATAAATCGGGCAGCTTCACCGAGTTTCACCAGTGACGTTACCGCCTGAGATTTGATTACTGCAAAGGAATCGAAACTGAAAATGAACTCGATGTCATCCCATAGATCCGAAATTGACTTGTAAAGATCGAGGATAGTGAACATTTTCTCCAGAGTTAGCTTCTTGTACTTAGCTACCATTTCTGGGAATGAAAAAAGATTTAGAGCACTTTCTTTAGCGATTTCAGAGAAACATGATTCTCTGATTGCATCAGAAGCAGAGAAAACATGATCACACAGAATTTTTTCGCCGTGAAATAAAGTACTCACTGCTATTTTCACAGCACTTAACCAATTCTTTATTTTCTTCTCCAACACATCCCAATCCATTTTCTGAATCTGCGAAGTGGTTAATTTTTCAACACCTAAATAATACAACGTCTCGTCGATAATTGATTTTCGATTAAGATTGTAAATCTTAACGCACTCTTTTCCATAACCAGCACCAATCATACAATCAGCTATAGCTTTTAAATTCTGCATGACAAGTTCAGAGACTTTTTCAACCTCAGAAACACGAGTACTAACTGAGACCTCGGTGTCCGGGGTGTTAGTTATCTCATTAATTTCATCATCATTATCATCATCGGAGACACTTGACCGTGTTGATTGTCTGGAGGATCGAGTAGACAGAGTTTCGGAGTCTAGGAAATAACGATTTCCCGACAAGATAGTGTACATTTCTTTTTGAAGTCTTTTCATTGCAATTTGCATGAGAGTTTGAGCCTGAACAAGGAGTTCAGAGCTGGATTTTTCTTTAATAACAAAATGCATACAATGTTGCAAGTTGTTTACAGCATCAAGAAGTTGTTGTGCCTCTTCGCGATAATCTCTGAAAAGATTAGCGACTCTGTTGTATGAAGTAGATGCATCGAGATCCCATCTTCGAATAATTGATCCAGCGTCGTTGATTGTATCTTCCATTAAAGTTTCGGAAAAGGTAGTAATATGACGTGAAGGGGAATTATTAGAAGTAATAGAAGAATGTAAAGGTGAACTAGGTCTTGATGGAGAGAAATACCCAGTTGATCTCATTGCTTCTTTCACAATAAAATGTTTCAAGTTTTTTGAAGAGAGAAAATCAGGTTGTTTTTGTTATTTGAAGAAAATGTAGCTTAATGGGAGTTGAACAAGAGGGATATTTATTATATTTATAGAAGGGTGGCAGAGAAGGTTGACTAAGGTTAATAATTGAGCATGTAAATGGTTGAAAAAGGTAAGTAACGCGGTGCTTGTTGACAATACGTCTTTTTTGTGTTTGGATTTATTCAATTGTTGAGACTTGAGATAACCGAACTGGCCTTCTTTCTTTCTTTTTTTATTTTTTTTATTTATTATTATTATTTTTTTTTTTTCGAAGATCACAAAGCTCCTTCACTTGTCATTGGTGTTTGAGAAGGAAAAGGGTCAACTTTATAGTCGTATTTTTTTTTTTTATAAAAAAAAAAATTGAGCAATTTTATCGTTCGCTAAATTTTTATCTAATAGTTCATTTTTACTTGTCCTGTATACTAAAAATAGTTGTCCATTTTTACTTGTCCAGTTTGAAAAATCAAGAGATAATTTATCATTTCATACCTATTTTACCCTTATTATTAATTATTGGGTTGACTAGTTCAAGGAATTTTTAGTGTCTACACAACTTTTAAGATATGTTTTATCGATTTCAATCATTAGGTAACTTAGCAATAATTAAGGGTGATATAATAAAATTGTTATTCTCTTTTTGACTCCTTAATAGGTGTGTCAAGTTAATATATGACAAGTAAAAATGGACGGAGGGGTATTACCTTCTCCATTGGAGAACATTCTCGTTTGTATGTTGGCAGTGTTAAACCGATAGAATTTGACGGATAAATTTCGACCTTGTTGAGAGAGTGATTTTAAGTTTTTAACACGCCGAGACTACTTATTTCACGTAAGAGCTCTTACGAGGTGCGTTAATGGCAAGGACAAATATACAAAAAATTGTTAAAACTAAGGGTCTAAAAAGAACGAACATTCAACGTATGACAAAAGTTGAGAAATTTCATAGAGTACATGAACAAATTTGAACCTTTTCCCTATTTAAAAAGTCAAGATTTTATACATCTTATATGGGTAAAATTCACTTATAAATTTGTTTACTTACTCTAACAGATTAGTCGTTCTATTTCATGTCATTAAATGCCTAGTGAAGATATTTAGTCTATTTCTTTTTAATTGAACTGATTTTAGTTACATTTGATTTGATATTGCCTGGGTAATTAATTAAATTCGAACAGTCTCTACTAATTTGACAACTGATTGTTATCTTGTGTTCTGCATGATTTGATTTTCCATTGAACCTTTTCTTCTCTTTGCCTTTTACGCGATTCTCCTCCACCCTTAAAGAATATTTAAATTTAAACAAAATAGAAGAGGAGTTATTATAATTTTAGTTTAGTAGTCCTGTAGAAATTTAAAATAATTCTCTTGTGATCAAATTTTTTTCGCCTAACTCAAGCATACTTGAAACGCTTAAGACACCGTACGCCCTTTAATGCAGTAGAAATTGATCTGAAAATATCTATGATTGATAAACTAAATAAATAGCCAAATTGTGTTGGTAATTGAAGAAAAAAGATTTAATGTGGAATTTCTGTATGAAAATTGTTTCAAAAGGGATAGGATTGGACAGTAGCCCCAGCTGTTTCTTGCTGGAATAATTGCATAAAAAGTTACAACTTTGTTCACAATTGTGACAAATCCATTGAATTCATTTGAAAAATTAATTTAAACTGCTAAGCTGTAGATAGTTTGCTGCTCAATGTCGACCAAGTGATTAATTTCACAAAAATTAACCGGCCTGGACGGTCTTTTCAATTTAGCGACTCGTTTTACCTAACACAAGACATGACATAAAACCATTAGTAATTTTAAATAGGCCTTTTAAATACTACTCCCTCTGTACCAGTTTAAGTATCTTAGTTTGACTTAACACGAAGTTTAAAGAATAAAAAAAGACTTTTGAATCTTGTGTACCTAATATAAAGATGTGTGTAATGTAGTTAAATGTCCTTTGAATCTTATGATTTTAAACTTATCATATAAGATGTTTGAATTGTCAACTTATAAAATATAGAAAGAACCACTCTTTTTTGGCACTGACCAAAGAGAGAGTAAGGCACTTAAATTGGGACGGGGGAGTACTATATATTCTATCCATGTCAATTTATGGAGCATAATTTAATTGATCACGAACTTTAAAAAAGAAAAAAATTACAACTTATGGTATTAAATATTTTATAAAATTTTCTATAACTAAAAAAAATGTCATTAAGAGGAAAAGTTTAAATTAAATTATATTTCCAAAAGATAAAAAATTAATATTAGTGAAATTAAAATACTCCAGCATAAGTGATAAAAAAAATGTGGATTGACCGTGATGGTCAAATAATACGTACCATTGGGTAAGGGTCAAAAGTATATGAATAAGCAACTTCCCAAGAGAATATTTCCCCTGAAAATCATTTGGCTCTTATTGCTAAAGAATCCATATTTTGCCCGCATTATTGGTTCTTTAGCATTATAATAATATCTCTTGTTGTCATGACTTTGAAGATTAATTGGACTTTACACGCTAGAGAATGAGTCAGTCCTTTTCTTCATTCATCATACTTATATATCTTAATGTATAACGTTACCGTTAGACTATTTCAAAATGAGTTTTTGCTCTTATAATTTATATAGATATTTAATAGGTGGGACTTTTTCCACTGAAAAACTCCAAAAGCATGAAACCAACTATTTCTAATTGATGAATCTCGTCGAGCCACCCTCTAATTGTTCTTAGCACTAAATCTATTACACTTGTAAAATTATGGGTTCAGATATAATATTTTTTGCAATTTTAGCATGTTATCACATATAAATCCATGCTCCATGGTCAGAATATTGGATCCGACAGAACTCAGTGCCAAAGAGTTGCATCCGTCAGTGAGACTAAGTTATTTTCCTTTACAAGTATATTACTAAATACATGTGGGATTAGTTTATTCAGAAGATGAATTTTTCTGTTTGTTTTCCCGGCCCTACCAATTTGATAGATTTCTTTATTCATGAATAGAAAAGAGTAACATGTACGAGAATGAAACATTAATATTGGCGTTATTTATCCAGGAAGTCTAATTAACTAGCATTTGCGTACGCATATTAGTTGCTTGCTGTGCAGATGATAGCTCGTATCAATAGTAATATATTACTTGCATTAATGTTATTGCAAGTTGCTAGTAATATTTGAATATATTATGGTAAATGGACAGGCGCGCGACCTGCAACTTTAATTAGTTTCATGCAATTTTCAATGTTAGGCGAGTAATAATTAATATGGTGTTGAATGCTCAATCTTTATCAAGTTTTATAAAGTCAAAAGAAAATGTAGGTATAATTGGAAACCAATCGAAATACGCAGCTGGACGATTTAAAGTTGAGGCGTATGATGACAAGGCAAATAAAAGATTAATAAGTAGCCGAAATGTTATACTCCTTTCGAATCAAAAAGTTCACTTAACCATTTGCACACTCTTTAAAAAATTACTAACTCCTAAATAAAATATGTAATTTGATTAAACTACCCCTAATTAAATAGGTATTGAGATTTGATCATATAACACTTAATAGGGGTCAATCTGAAAAATAGGGTTAATTCTTTTTTGATTTGATAAGTGGACACTCTTTTTTACCCAAGAAAAAAGGCTAAGTGGACACTCTTTTTGACCCGGAGGGAGTAACTATGATGTAGTTTTCATACCAGCAGAAGCTACTTTATAATTAAGATAGCGATTACATCAGTTATATATTGGTTGAAGATTATATTGGAATTTGCGTTAAAAACAATTTAACAATCAAATCGCGTGTAAGATAATTATAAATATTTTTTTTATGATAAAAATAACTTAATGAAGGTAGAATAATGTAATATAAATACTTTAAATCTTTACTCCCTCCGTCTCAAAATATTTGTCGTCCTTAGTAAAAATACTTGTCTCAAAATAATTGTCGTTTTATTTAACCTAAGTAAAATTAAATAGTTTTTTCCCATTTTACTCTTATATTAATTAGCAATATTTAAGAGGTTTCATCATGGATGGAGTAAATATTTATTGAGGAGTGATAAGATGATGAAATATGTTAAGAGGTAAAAATAGGCAAAATACTACCCTTATATAAATGCTTTCTTAAGAGGTGTGTAAATGAAAATTGCAACAAATATTTTGAGACGGAGGGAGTAATAAATTAGACTGCTTCGAGTCATGTCACCACAAAAGAGTTACACTCAATAATGTCATCAAGCAACCCATTTTAGGAAAGAAAAATTCAAAGAAAGTCAAAATTCGATAAAATAGTCAGAATTTTCTGCCTTTGACAAAGCTCTTCGTCGGTTTCCTATTTGACTTGAAACTGGTAACTGAAGGAAAACAAAAAAACTATGTGATGGGGCTTAATTTGTTGATATTTCTGGTTTGGTCTTTTTTTAACAGCTTCATCAAATTTAACAACTAGAGTTTGTTAAATATTAGATGAAGATCAATAGAATTCACTTTTTGAAAATTTGAAACACCAAATTAAAATGCCCTACTTAGAGATATATTTAACGAACTATTTTGAGTCTACTCCAAAGTCCAAACATAATGGACCAATTCTATCAAATATGATTTAGAAATATTTTTACTAATAAGAATAATTTCCAAGAACATCAACAAACCAAGCCTCAATTAATAAAGCCTTCGTGTTACGTTTCGATAGCTAGGAATTTTTTTTTGTGTCCAAATTTAGATAGGATACCAAAATCCAAATCTTAAGTACCGCCTAATATTTAAGATGTAGTTTCACGTGTGAAATATTTAGTCAAACCAACAACAATCACACACACACACAAAAAAAAAAAAAAAAAAAAAAATATGGTCCATTCAAATTGTTGAATAGAACGTCTAGGAATTCCCTTTTAACAAGGAAACATAAAAAGTATTGATGCACACGTCGGTATATAAAATTGTCAAAAGTACACTTCATTGACTTTCTCAAATCGATAACCTAAAGAAAACGACAAGACCATTGGCACCAATTGAGCATCTTTTACCAAAATAATCTGAACAAATGCTTGAACTATGTTTTGAGGTTTCTTAAGGTGTGTTTGGCTTGGAGGAAAACATAAACCTAAAATTTTCTTCAAGTTTCTCATATTTGATTGGTAAAAATTCAAAAAATATTTTCATTAGGAAAATAAGTTTTTTTAAAAAAAAGAAAAATATCTTCCCTAGTGTAAGTAGGAAAAACAAATTTCATAAGTGACATTTCATGTTAATTGTCTCCTCCACCACCACCACATTTCTACCCTTCACGGCTTCACCTCCACTCCCATAATGTTTTCCTAAATTATACAAAATGCTTTTGAGATTAAAAAAAAATTACTTACTAACACTAGAAAAGAAGAAGTAAAAAGCCACTTCTTTTTTAAGAAAATATTTTTCTCGTACTAAACACACCCTTTTTTAGGTCTTGAAGCATTATTTTTTTTTTTTTTACCCCCGTGGAAATTCTCAGCCACCACCCTTAAAGATATCGATAACTTTGCCTAACATAGCTCCTTTGTGCAATAGCTTGCAAAAAAAAAAAAGCACGGCGATGACGCACTAGACAAGCTCGGTGCTAAGAGCTCTGACTAAGAAAAGTGGCTGGTCATGAGGAAAATCGATTCCACATCTCACATGCATGTGGGAAATCACTCACTCAACCAACTCAACCAACCTTTGGGTGTCCTGAAGAATTAAATATTACTCCTAATTCGTTGGGGAATGCTTAAATCAGTTTTATATACCTTCCTTTGAATTCTTGACCATTCTTCAGAAACCATTTCTTGCAAAAGAAGAAGCAATTAATAATTTACTTTAAACTAAACAATCTTTGAGAATAGAATATCTTTTTCTTTTTTTTTAAACACACACACACACACACACAAGAATTTTCTGAAAGTACTATGGTGATCTCCTTCTTAAATACATACAACAGTTGGTATTTATCAATTCTGCAGTTTAATTATGAGCTTTTTATGGTCTTCAAAGGTGCTTTTCTAAAGAAGACAAGATAAGGTCTGCTAACTATTTATGATTGTTCGAATGTTGTACGCACGTCAAATGACCCCCAAATCATTTGAGCGATTTCTTTTGAAAGTTTAATTATATAAGTAGAGAGTTTTTTATGTTGTATTTATTTGAGGAAATAGGAGATAGTATTTATTTGAGGAAATAGGAGATCAAGGGAACGAAAAGGAAACTTATATAATAGAAAAGGAAACTTATATAATACTTACAGCCCATCATTGTTGGAGCTAAGGGAAGACTTCTCTTATTGTGAATTATGATTTCTGCTTTATAATCAGTTGTTATAGCTTATGATAAAGTAACTTGTAATGGATTTAATTTATAAACATTATCAGCATATTTTGACCTATTATAACGGACAATCTGCCTTATAATTGCCTTTTTAGGTTACTAATCAAACTTAATGGACAGTACTTGTAATTATATTTTATGTGAATATATTGATAACATAAAATTCTTTTACACACTGTCAATATATAAAAGATAAACTCGATAATAGAAAGGTGACCACCAACTTAACTAAGTAAACTACTCCTTAAAAACTTCAAGGTTTAAGATACCAACAAAAGGACAAGTTAAATACTTTTTATGGGAGCAAATAATAACATTTTTCATAGTACCATAAGGACAGAGAATAATGCGTATAATTATAATTAAGATTGGGTTAGACAGCTACTCATTTGGATGATTCTTTTGCAGCCACAAAAAGATCCCTCTATGACTTGGTCTATTTCATATGCATATCCTTTGTTAACAACGCCCCAGATTAAAAACATATATCTATATGCTGGTTCAAGGATCTGTTGTGAACTTTTGGAAAGAAAAATTACTTCGAGACATGTAGATGCTGCTGTTTGTTTTTCATTTACAATACATTATTAGGAAATCTTTATGTAACAATTGGGCGTTAATGTATGCTTTCTTTTAAATGGCCATAGGTAATGAGTAATTAATGACTAATCCTTCATTCATTGGAAAATTTCCCAGATCATATACAAATTTCAACAGTGTTAATTTGTTGAATTTTCTTTCTTTAGTAGGCGATAGATTCGTAGAAGGTTCTATATGTAGTACATGTTTTATCATCTCTCTAGTTCTAGAGGGTCTCTCGGAAAATTATTTTTTCTTGTATGAATTAATGTTAATCGAGGCATGCATAACTTTTGTAGTCAATTGTCATTCATTAAATTCATTAATATTACCTAATTCAGGAAAAAACAAAAAAGTAGATACTATCAAAATTTGTGTTGGAAGTTTGGACTAATCTGCCTTTCATCCCCAGGTCACCCGGAGCTGCAGGAATTTCTAAAACCCTAAAACGGAGACATTGATATAACTAGAGGCTCGGGAACCTAGAGCGTAATATACCTACCGTCGAAGATACTTTAGTCACATATTAACTCGAATGAAGCAATCAAGAAAGTCATGGGCCTCGTAGTACGGCACATCTGTACACTAGAAGAATAGTTAGCTTGGGCCTAGGTACATTCAAGACCGCATAGCGCAGTGGATTAGCGCGTTTGACTTCGGATCAAAAGGTCGTGGGTTCGACTCCCACTGTGGTCGCTGCCTTTTCTTGTTTTTTTTTGTTTTGCAATTTTGAGGCGAAATCTGTGTTTGCTTATTACCCAAAGAAAAGAGTCTCATGTTTGATTTTTGTATCTGTTTTCCGTTATTTAAGTTAAATCAAATACATGTTCCCGTATTAAAGCCTAGAAAAGAAAAGCTACTTAATGATTCTTGATTATGTAAATAAGGGTAATTTTGGAAGAATAAGATCAATTTCTTCTTGAAATCCTAAAACAACATTTATTACAAACAAAATGAAAAGTCTAAAACACCATTTATTATAAAACGGAGAGAGTAACATATATGATACTTAAAGGATCCAAAAGAATTCTAGCATAGATAGATGAATTTCTGTTTAAACACTCTTCGTTGTTGCATCATCTATTCCCAGTTTTTATACATACTACCTAATACCAGGGGATTAATCTTAGTTATACTTCCGAATAAGTAAAATAAATGCCATCAGAGATAGGGGTGGCAAATGGGTGAGTTTGGTTGGATTTGGTTTGGTTGAAAATGGTTTGAACAAAAATGGGTTGGGTTTCAAACCGCCCATATTTTATATGGGTAAATATGGGTTGGGTGATAAATGGCTGGGTTGGTTATGGGTTAACCCATATTATACAAGTGTAATATTATTTCAAGTGTATGTTTATAATTTTTTTCTTTTGTCAAGTTAAATTAATTTTTTCATATAAATTTCATGGGTGAGGAGTGGGAGTGGGGTGGGGGTAAAAATTTTTTTTTTCATTTTTTATAATTTTTTTATAAAAGTAAAATATACGAAATTGATTTTTTTTTCAAGGGTAAGAATTTTTTTTTCCATTTTTTATAGAACTTTTATAAAAGAAAAATATTTGAAATTGAGTTTTTTTTTTTTTTTGGGGGGGGGGGGGGGGTCGGAGAGGGGTGGGGCAAGGGTAAAAATTTTTTTTCCATTTTTTATAAAATTTTATAAAAGTAAAATATTTGAAATTGAGGTTTTTTTTTTTTTCGGGGGGGGGGGGGGGGGGGGGGTGGGGGGGTGGAGGGGTCGTGAAGGGGTGGGGTGGGGGGTAAGAAGGAATTTTTTTTTCAAAATGTTTTTTATAAAATTTTATAAAGGTAAAATATATGAAATTGAATTTGGAAATTGGGGGGGGGGCTAATTTTCTAAATATGGGCTCAGTATGGTGGGGGTGGGGGTAGGGATCGGAGTGGGAGGTAAGAAAAAAAATCAAATTTCCTATTTTATAAGCTTTTTATAAAACAACATAAAAATAAAGTATATGAAATTAAAAAAAAAAAACTTTTTCCTCAAGTTATCGTCTGTAGAATGGTGGGTGCGGGTTTTTTTTTTTTTTTTTTTTTAAAGAATGAGATGGGGAACTGAATCGAACCCGTGGTGTTCCTTGGCATTAAAGGGCTTTACTACTAGACCACCGATATTTTTTGTTCATATACTTACATTGATTTAATTTATATTTTCAAAAACCGATGGAGTCCGTTTCCGTCGATTTTTTTATAAAAAAAATAAAAATAAAAAACCGCGTGTTTATTTTAGAAAATAATATATAAAATAATTATATTTTTAGGATAACCGACACAATCCGTTTCTTTCTTAAAAAAAAAAAAAGATTCAAAATTGTTGAAAAAACGACGAATCCGTCTTGCTTTCCGTCGGTTTTACCAGCTTTTTTAGGAGTGTTTGAGTTAAAGAAATTTTGGTGTAGAATTTTTTAGAGATTCGAGAGCGACACTTGCAATATTTTTTTTTTTTTTTTTTTGAACAAGAGGAACTTGAGGAAAAGAAGCGAGAGAGAGAGAAATATGTGTCCGATGAATGGTTTAACGATTAATCTCACGAAGGTTTAACATTTGTGGTAAAATGTATAAAAAATAGATTTTCTAGAATATTTGATAAGTTTTTGGAAATTAAAGGACTAAAACCGGGTCTACATCAGACTTTCCAGATAACATATTTCGGAATGCCAGTCACTTATCAAGAAAAGCACTAATTGCTTGAGATAAACTGTGTTGTCCAAAATCAGCAGGGAGCCTGACTTGGAATATGCTGTATGCAAACTTTTGTGGGATATATATAAGAAGGATAGGATGCGGGTACAATGGGTTCATATCTACTGTGTGAAAACAGGGAACTATGTGGGGTATTCAGCCAAAACAGGCCCCTTGGTTGGTCCAAAAAATCATCAAAAGTCAGAAATACTATGAGGATAGTGGATAGCAAGAAAGTGATGTTAAGAGGATAGACAAGTTTTCTATCAAAATAATATATTTAAAACTTAAGAGAGGAATTTCAGAAGGTGGAATGGAAGAGGCTGGTATAGACGTATAGTGGTATGTAATAATGTAGTTCCTCCTGAATCGACTTTCATATTATATCTCAATCTATGGAAGGTTGCTCCAAAGGAAAGATTTGCAATGTGGGGTTGTATAGAAGATGTGAACTGTGTTTTGTTTAACAGGGATAAAGAGAATGGTGATTATTTATTCTTTAGCTGCTCTTTACTCTTCACAGATCTGGAACAAGGTTTTGCAGTGACAACAGTTTCAAATGGAGGCTCGAGGTTGGCAAGAAGCGGTGAATTGGGCAGTATCACATTACAAAGAAAGGGTTGAGGTGTTTAGGATGGCTTTAGCTGCTAGTCTCTATTATATATGGCAGGAAAGGAATCCGAATCATAGGATGCTTCTCTCTTTTTTTTTTTTTTTTGTCTCCCATCCGGTGTCCCATATCCGCATTGAAGCCCGACTATTTCGGATTCATACTACGTAGGGCCCATTCGGAGGAAGCGCTTCCTGCCAAGGATTTTCTTATACCCAAGGCTTAAACCTGAGACCTCTGGTTAAGGGAGGAGCAACCATATCCACTGCACCACATCCTTTGGTGGTGGATGTTATATTTGTTTTGTTTAGATAGCCAGATGAAGTTCATAGGTCCAGCAGAAACCACTACGTTATTCAGTATGTCCATTTTAGGCTAGTGTTGAATCCAAGACTAGGCTGTTAGATTTGAATTACGATCCTTAGTTTGATGCTACATTTGTTTTGTTTAGATAGCTTGATAAAGTTTAGATGGAGTTCGATACTACTCCCTTACGAAAATAGGTTTCTCATTTTTTTGTCGTTTTAGAAGTTTAAGACATAATTAGTTATCTTTTCTCCATTTTACACTTAGTAAAATTTTATCATTAATGGAGATAACACATAAATAAAATAAACATTTAATTGAGAGAGATTATAACTTAAACATAAATAAGGTTGTCAAATACGCCTCTAAATACAAGGTATTTTTTTTCCATGCTGCGTACAATTGCTCTTGGTCATAAACTTGTGTAGTTACCAAAAAACAGGTACGGAGAAGCGCTCTGAGTTAGCAAGAGTCTTAAACTTTATTGCATGGATAAGGAAACGCAACAACGAAAAAAAAGGGTAGGAAATTTTAATGCCCTATGAAAGTATGAATTGCTATTCATCATAGACAAGTCACAAAGACGGATTTTGTGCAACAAGTGAGCCATCGTTGAGTCGAAAAAGAAGACGAACAAAATAAACAAAGTTCCAACTTCATAATGGCCTCAATAGTAGTAATACAAAATATAATAATGAAAACGGTAAAATATGATCCTCAGCTTTGTTCTGCAAGTGATAACATAACAACACAAGCTATCTAAGTTGGATAAATTTAAACCTTAATGGCATACTTTCTAATTGGAAAGTACATCTCTTTCTTCTTCTCCCTTTCTGTCTTCAAAGATGCCTGCTCATAGAACCACAATTAAGTTATTAACATGAAGTAAACAAGCAAAAGTCTGTACAGTGAAGAAGAGAAAAAAGCACACAAGCCAGGGGACAAAATAGACAACAGTATGCTACTAAAGGTGTTGGAACGAGAGAATATATTTCCGTTAATTCAGAAGAAATGCATTAAAGCCTAAACACGAAGTTCTTCTCCAACATTTGGCAACATCAATATTACGATGCAGAAACTACAAAGAGACTACCGGTAAGTTCTTAATCTAAGACCATAAGTTCAACAAAGTGATCATTATACAGCTATCCAGGTTAATCTTAAGGTGCCAACAAAAAATTAATGATGTGCAGACTTCTTTTCAAACACAACTTTTGCATTGAAATTTCAACCTTGAAGTTCCACTAAAAATATCAATTCTCGCATTCTACTAGAACACAATCCTGTTACAACAATGAAGGCAATGCTCTTTCTGCGTAATTGATGAGTCTAATTCTGATGCAATTTCAATAATATCGTCACAAGACAAAAGAGCAGTCTGCTTTTCTTATACCGGAAATGAAAGAAAATATGAACGAAAGAAAGGGGTGAAATGGCAGGGAAAACTTTGAAGAAAATAATTCTTTAGAGTGGACATACTGATTCAGCCTTCTTTTCCTTCAACTCACCCAATTTAGTATTCAAAGCTTATCGGGTTACATTTATTATTTCCTTCACTCTTTACCTTTTCTTGAGCTCCACCTAAACCAGTTGGTTCCCAGAAATTAGGGTGTACCTTTATTTTCTTCAATCAATCTCTTTCCCTTCCCTTCGCTTCACCCAAGTGGTACCAAAAGCTGACTGTTGAATTTTTTTAATTTCTTTCCTTTCACTTGACCCCTTCGGTACCTTTGTACTGCTACTTTTTCTTCTTCTTTATTGCTATTAGAAAAGGAAAACAAAAAGTCATTGGCGAAGGGTAGAGGGACGGGCCATTATCCACCGAGTTTCGAAAAATGCGCCAAAAGTCACGGCGAAAACTGATGCAGGATTAACAGGTAAGAGAATGAAGATTCATTCCCATTGACGCTGATCCTCAGGTAAGCTCTTCCCAAGTGCTTGATCGATCAGGCATTTTCCCCACCTCTTTTCCCCTCAAAACTCAAGGTAACAAATAGCAGAAATCGTCACAACTTGCTTTTTTCTCTTCGACTTCTCTTTTCCTTTTCTAGCATACAAACTGGGGGACAGTCGCCAACAATTTTATCATGAAAAGTATGAGTAGGAGCATGATATCAACTAGCATCATTGCATTCTCTTAATTCATCATGCCCTAGGGAAAAAAAGGGGTCCCCATCTCTACTAAATATCTCCTCTTCCCCCATCCTATCCCCTAATCCAAACAAGTTGCGGAGTATCACAAAAAAAATGATTCAAGACATATAAACATGAAGGGCGACAAGTTGGAAGGATGGAATGGATGCTATTCACATAATATATAACTACTTATGGATACAAAATATACTTGTTTGCTTCCCCATTTGTGAGATCCATTAGAAAACTCGTGAAACACTGATGTGGAAGAAACGAATCCTTCCTGAAGATGAACATCTCTAATAACACTAAATATTTAGACACATCATAGAGCATTAGTATACAACAACAACAACTATGTCTCAAACAAGTAAGCTATAGAGAATTAGAATTCCATTTTATTTTCATGTTTAAACTGAAATCCTACACACCAATGAACAAAATGGACTTCTATTATCCCTTCATCACTCATTCGAAAGACCAAGGAGTATAACAACATATATTAATTCACCAGAACACACAGCACCCGGGTTACTAAGACAAAGGCCAAAATCAGTAAAAAATCACAACAGAGCAGATAAAATAAAATAAGAAGCATCATACTAATAAAAACGGAAACAGATTGAAATACCTGGTGCTTAGTAAGACGCTTGCGAATAGCTCTGGTCTTCTTGGGACGGAGGTCAAGAGGCAAGTACTTCTTGTTCTTATAGGCCTCTCTCAGAGCTGACTTCTGCTTCTGTGATATCACAGTCAACACTTGTGCTATCGACAACCTCACCACCTTACTGCATCAACCCAACATTTCAATTCAGTAACTTTTAATGTGATTTCTAAGTATATTAATTTCATCTGGAATTTTCTATTTACAAATGGTTTGTACAGACATATTAATACAACAACAATATACCCAGTGTAATCCTCAGCTCGAGGAAAACATTTCAAAATACAAAAAATGAAGGCAGCGACAATAACGAATAAACGTGGTACGGAAAGCAGTGCATAGCATACAGAAAAAGGAACATTAACAATAACGAAATAATGCGATAAACGAAGCACAAGAAACACAGGTAGTAACAGAAAACTAAGAACAAGAAACTAATGGGTTCAAAAAGTTACATCTTAGAGAGCTTGTTAGGGGCCCCACCAGTGACCTTGGCAACACGAAGGAGAGCAAGTTCTGCTTTAAGATCCTTCAATTGAGCTAAAAGCTCAATCTTTGATCTATTCCTCAGCTCATGAACTTTGATTCTTGCTATACAACCAAAAAAAATCAATAAAATAGTTACAACTCAAAATTACAACAACAACATAATCAGTGTAATCCCACGAGTGGGGTTTATGGAGGATAATGTGGGATAGACAGACTGTTTTCGATAGACCCTCAGCTCCAAATTATGATTTTTCATGGAGAAACTTGATTGACATTAATAAAGGTAGCAACTTTTTTTTTTTAAATCAAGAAAAAAGAATTAATAAAGGAAGCAACTTTCTCAAGTCTTGATATGGGTCTAAGGTTCATTCTTTGGTCTGTGTAACTGGGGGTTCTTTAAAGTTAATACTCCCTCCTTTTTCAATTTATGTGAACCTATTTCCTTATTAGTCTGTGCCAAAAAGAATGACCCCTTTCTATATTTAGAAACAATTTACCTTTATGCAATGATTTACCGCCACACAAAATATATGAGACTCATATAACACCACAAGTTTAAATGTCTTCTCTCATTTCTTAATCTCTGTGCTTAGTCAAATCGATTCACGTATATTGAAACGAAGGGAGTATTACGCATACCCTTTTAAGTATATCCTTTGAGAAAGGAAAAATGATTAATCTTTTCATGGAGAAACTTGATTGACAGTATATTCTTTGAGAAAAAAATTTGTGAGTTTTCATGGAGAAAATGGATTGACATTATTTTCAAAAATATACAGCTTTTGAAAATATTTACACCACGTAGCCCGATATAGAAAATTATGCAACAATTATACAATATTAAACAGCTGTATAAATGGGGGGGAAAAGCATTATACATAATGTAGCAACCTTGTAAAGGTGTTTATACACAAATATGGGCTTAATCGAGTGTTTATACACAAAGTATCGGCTACATGGCGTAAATATTTTCAAAAATAGACATGGAGCGTAATTTTCAAGAAAATAAGACCGCAAAATAACAGGATACAAAGCAAATGAAGATGAGAAATAAACATTAAAAGGATTTAAGTTAAAGAAAATTATAGTTTTACATACCCATTGCTTGTCTCTTCTCTCTGTGTGTGTGAAGATTGTGAAGTGAAGGCTTAAAGAAGCTAAACGACTTGATGTTAAACCCTAATGGGCAGCTGATAGGAGAATAGAAGCATGACAGTTTCTTGCACGTGCAAACAAGTATATGGGCTTGTAAACTTTTTTGCGGTCCATTATGGTAAATTTGTTGGGCTTTTCATTTTGGGGAACGGGTTATTTGCACAAATAGGATCTGAGGTATTACCGTTTAAATATCGGGCAAAAAATATATATGTACATAGTAAGAGGATATATTTACAGAACATGATGATAGTTTTAGATTTACAAACAAACGATATATTACAATAGATTTTTACATATATTTTTCTTTTTTTATTTTTTCAGAATTATATATATTTTTTATAAAAAAAATATTTTTTTTAAAAAATATTTTTTATTTTTAAAAAATTAAATATATTTTTTTAAATATTAATTTTTTTTTTTTTTGCTCAATGGCTTAAAAAATTACCTCATATTTCGTGTTTATCCACTTTTAATATAATCTCTCATATACAAAATTTTGAGAATAATAGATATTGTATGAAAATTGTTACAATGATTTTCTCCAACTTTTTGCTTTTATTTCATCCATTTATCTACTTCCAATTGAATGAAATTAAGAGATATACACATTTTCCTGCATAAAATTTTAAGCATAATGTTTAAGCCTTGATCAAGACATTTTCATACTCTTCATAAAAGTCTTTTTAATTGGTAATTTTTATACACAAAATTCATTATTTTAAGTCTTGAATGTTGTAAAACATATATTTATAATTTTTGTATGCTAACATATATATAAAATGTGATAAATTCGTTCAAATTTCAATTTTATATATGAAATATGTATAATAAATTGTATATGTATTTTGATTTTGATAATACACATTTCATACATAAGTTTAAAAAAAAAAAAATTAATTTTTTAAAAAATAAAATATAAATTTAAAAAAAATATTTTTTTTAAAAAATTGATTCAAAAAAATTTTTAAAAATAAAAAATAATTTAAAAATAATTTTTTTTTTTTTTTAAATATAAAAGCATGTTTTTGTATAGGATTTGTAATGTTATGTTTTGTAAATATAAAACTATCGACACGTTTAGCCAAATATTTCTCCTTAAGATGTATATATATCAAATATATGTACATAGTAAGAGGATATATTTGACCAAATCCATATATCAATTTTGAGAAAAAATTTGAGGCCACATTAAATAATAAGGAAACCGCCTTGAAGATTAGACACTTATCCATGTATAATAGATATTGTTTCAAGTTAATTAAAAATTAATATTTAATTATAAATGAAATTTTAACTATAAAAAATTATTTTTGTTTTTTATGTTCTAGGCATATATTTAGTAATTTTTCTTATAATTTTGAATTAATTTTATATATGAAATATGTATAAAAATTGTATATGTATTTTGATTTTGATAAAGGACATATACATGGTATAAAATCTAATCAAAGTATGTATAAATTTTGAGAAAATATGTATGATAAATTTGTAATTGATTCAAACCAAGATCGTACAAGAGTTCATCACTCGACAAAGTTCATAGCAACATAGCATACCATAAAAATAAATATGTATAAATTTTTGTATGCAATATGTATAACTGTATAAATTCGTTATAATTTTTATGTATGAAATATGTATAAAAGTTGTATGTATATTTTGATTATGATAAAGTACATATAAATTGTATAAAATCTTATCAAAGTATGCATAGATTATGAGAAAGTATATATGTATTATAAGTTTCCTGATTGATACAAACCAGATTTCATACACATATCAGTTTTCAATATTTTTAAGACCAATTCATATCAAATTTATTCGCATTTCATACACACTGTGCCGCATATATCTAAAAAATGATATTTAGCAGATTCCATACACATATCATACATATATTTGTTGTCAATATTTTTGAAAACTACAGTTTATAAATTATACAAATTTCAAACACGCAATGATCACATATATCTTAAAACAATAAAAACCAATATTTATATACATACACAGGTCAGTAATAAAAAATACTTTGTAATATTGGTTTGGAAATTTATACTAGGAGATAAGATGAATTTTAGGTCTGGAAATGGTGTCTACCATAGAGGAAGAGAGAGAGAGAGAGAGAGAAATCTTTTTAAAAAGAAGAAGAAGTTGATTGGTAACTATCCTAAAATTAAGCCCACATTTAAAATCAGATTCTCTTCCTTAAAAAAAGCCCAAAATCGTGGGTATCCCATTAAGCCCAAATCATATATACTTTGTAATTTAGTTGGTATGTTTTGTAAATAAGAAAAAATATCCTTATGCTTTGTAATATAGAGTCTTAAGTAGTATTATTAGGTCATTTTCCCTTAAATATTGGCCTCGTTAAGTAAACGGTGCAATAATAACCATTTTTCCAGAATCTGGAGCAAAATTCTAACAGGTTGCCAGATTTTTAAATTTAATTCTAACAGGTTTTCTTGTCCCTCTAGGACTCTAGTTCTTGCCTTGTGCAGGTACTATATAACTAGACGTGTGTATCATATGTGGATCATCTATAATAAGAAATCCCAATTCTCTTCAATCCTTTCAAGGGGCTCTGATGGACTTAATCGACTTCTTAAACTTAGAATAGGAATCGCTAATGTCTTTTTCTTGTTCATATTTCTTGCATCCTTGGTTCTTTCAATAAAATTACTTTACTTATTGAAAAACTCAAATACTAATTAAACATTAAGAAAGAGTTCACAATATGTACCACGCAAAATCTTCTACTCTCACAGTTATTTCTCCAGCTCTTAATTTGACTGCTGCAACGAACATTGAATCTATGTCGCTGCTACTCTAAGAATATCTAGTTGTGAGTGAACTGCTTATGGAGAATATTTTTTGTTACATAGAAGCAGTTTATACCGATAATATAAAATAAAAAGGTTTTAATAAAGAGACATTGTCTCAAATAATGATATGAATTAATTTTTTTTGACGGCAAGTCGTGTTTACAGTTGCAACACAGTCATGACGTTTATTGCAAGATGTTCTTCAACAACTTCAATTTGGAAAAAAAAAAAAAAAGTGTAAAAAAATTGTGTTCATTAGGGGTTGAAAAAAAAATTATCTGTTACATCTTATGATCACACAACTTTCAATTCAAGGAGAATCTCACATTCATCGCAATTTAGGTTCATAACTTAAGGATCATCATCTCTGAGCAACTCTCCTTAGATGTATGCAAATTTATCCCATGTAACGCACGTGCAATCAGATTTCAACACTCCGTAATTACTATTAATATGCTAATTTGAGATATTCAGTTCTAATTACTTACACATTATTGAAGATCCCTTCATTTGACGTCGTTGACGGGAAGCATATTAAAATGATACATTGAGTTGAAAAACTTTATTTTAGTTGAACATCCTAAATTATAAGTGCAAATTCGTATCTAAAATTGCTTAAAGTATAAGTGTTTGGTCTTGAAAAAAATACTAAGATGTAATTTTAGCGACACAATTTTTTTTCAAAAAGTTAAGACAAGTTTTTCCATGTGCACTTAATAATCAACTTAACTTGTGTTGATATGAATCAAATTTGTGGATATAAACATGTTTATCAACTTAACTTGCACTTGCACTAATAAATACTCTTATAACATATTTCTTCCAAGTCAATAGAGAAAATCAAACAAAAAAAAAGATAGATCAATCATCATCAGAGAAATAACAAAATCTGCAAGCTTGATAGACCCATTAAAAATATTCAAGCCCTAAATCTGACCACTAATAGAAATCTCAAAGGTAGCACGAGAAGGATAAATCACATGCCAGTAAAATAATGTAAAAGAGTATGAATCGAAGAATTCTCAGACTTAAAAGACTAGCTTGAATAGATATCATATAAGAAAAAAGAGGGAGAGACAGGACTTACTTTAACAGTCAAAGTCTTTGCATAGTCCAATATGGATCGTGCATTTACAACACATGTAGAATACTTTAGCAGGATTGAGTTAATGAATTCAAATCCAGGAGCAGCTCGATAAAATATGTGGCCTAAAGTCAAAATTTGAAAAGAGGCATTAACTCTATTTAATAATTTTATATATTTTTTATTTGATGTTTATTTTCATAGTAGGTTCTTAAAATACATGGTAGTTAACTATATTTTGAATATCAATTTTCTTTTCTTAGTTGACATTATAGCCAATTCTATATTCTTTCAAAGATATTAATAGGTATATATAAATATTGTACGTCAAATAACATATGCAAATGTTTAGATCCTAGGTAAGTTATGATTGTTAACTCGATGTGGCTCTATTTTTTCTTTTATTAGTCCAGGTGTATTTACTACCAGTGAAACCTAGATCTATCATATCAATTGTATTCAAGCAGTTTAAAAAAGCACTGGTTCTTTTATTATTAATAGGATTTCCTCCGTACTTTTCAGATGCAGATGTGACTTCATTAAAATCCCCACATAGCAGCCAAGGTTTATTATTTTGGCTACCCAAACTCTCCAAGTTATTCCATAAGGTCTGTCTATTTGTAAACAGAGTACTTGCATAAATCAAAGACAACATCCAAGGCTTGGCGGAGGGGCTTACCTGAATGTTAACGTGAATCTCCTGGCTAGTGATGGCTATGGGATCAACGTTGAGTTCTTCGTTGCGCCACATGAACACGACTCACCCGAGTACCCATTTGCTAGTATCTCAAAGTAATATGTGAAATTTAGTAGTTCCATTAGAGAATGGTGGTTAGCCATACGAGTTTCAGTCAGATAAATAACTATAGGGTTATTCCATCCAACGATTGCTTTGAAGTTGCTTTGGAATTCTGGGTTATTGCAACCCCTATAGTTCCATAGAAAAACTTTCATTTCTGGTTTCTTGTAAGTAAGCGAGCTCCCTCCTTGTGCTAGGGACATCTCCAGGTGTGCTAATAACTGATATGATAGCCCGTTCATCATTAGTATGTCCTCCTCGGTTAGTGTCGGGATCAACAGCACAACATATTTGTGAAGTATTGTCATTGGGTATGTGCGGATATTCATTGCTATCCTCAGGGTTTCCAATGGAATCGAGATGAGGTATTTTCTTGCCTCGTTTTCGTGAAGGGTTAGTGACAGTGAATTCTTGAGTGTTATTGTCTGTACTGTCTGATCTAGAGTGTTTTGAACCTGCTGCGCGAAGTTGACTGGGTGGTAGAAATCCTCCTCCTCTGCCATGTCCCCTTGGTGTATTTCTTGAGCTTCCAGAGTTGGTACTACTTGATTCTCTTCGTGCCCATAAAGGTCATCCGGTATGGGTGGTAGTAGTTCCACATTCCCCTGATGCTCCAGGTGTTCGTCTCCAGATGAAGTTGATGAGTTCTGCCGTGGGTGTGAGGACTGGGGGTCCTCTTCCTCTATGTCTGCAGTTACTGTCGTCTGGATACCATGTTCCTGTATTTGTGAAGTTGCATTAAAGAGACTCAGCTGTAGATGATTTCCAACGGCCCAATCTTTTTGACTTTGAGGGTCTGGAGGGTTGTTTGAGTTTGGATATGGGAGTAGAGCCCTTAATTTATCATGTGGGTGAGGAGTTGAGTGTTTTCCAGCATCATTAGTGCATGTTGTCGAAGTAGTTCGAGGTTCCAAGTGGGGGGTGGAACTTCAGTCGTTGTTGTTTGGCTGAGTGCAAAGTAGGAAGCGTTTTGGTAGTCTGCATATGCATGAGGGTTGTCACACCCCGACTTTTGATAGGGCATGATGGGCACCCGACCCTTACTTAGGGCCGAGCGAACCCGTTGATTCTCGTGATACTCATAATCTTACTGGACTCTTAAATCATGAAATGAGTGCATAATGTTAGCTTTTCAAAAAAAACATGCTTTTCGTCTTTCTCAAATCAAAAATCTGTAATCATATGAAATTTGTAACATAATGCATAATGATACATCCGGCTTCTGAACGGCTTACAAAGGCCACATGTTATATGCGTGACTGCGTAACGCAAGTCTCTAACACTAAGATACCATAACATAGATACTCGACTCGGCAACACTCGGAAGGAAATGGAGCTCGCCAATCTGAAACTGGAACATCATCTTCTATCTAGTTATCCTCTACTCATCTTTTGTGTGGCATGAAATGCGACATCCACAAGAAGGGACGTCGTGCGAATAATGTGCGAGTATGTAAGGCATGGATAACAACATAATATAAATATGGAAGGTAACATGGAATAAGAGAGATAACATTACATACTTGGATGCCTCATAAGGCGGATGTCATGCA
Organism: Lycium ferocissimum; assembly: GCF_029784015.1. NCBI lineage: Eukaryota > Viridiplantae > Streptophyta > Magnoliopsida > Solanales > Solanaceae > Lycium > Lycium ferocissimum. The sequence goes on from NC_081348.1 coordinate 55,237,246, forward strand.
TGCTTAGCCTTTAAAAAAACATTTTATACATATACATAGTACCATGCCCGGCCATTAAGGCTCGGTGTCATATATATAGTATCATGCCCGGCCATTAAGGCTCGGTGTCATATATATAGTATCATGCCCGGCCATTAAGGCTCGGTGTTATCATCATTAGCCCGCGTACGGGCCTCCCGACGTCAGGGGCAATATCATAACATGCCCCGCACGGTGGTGTGCACATCTACGTGCCATGCCCGGCCGACTATAGCGCGGCGCGGTGTGGGAAAATACATACATATATATAAAGCATGCATGGGAGCCCAAATAAAAGCTACGACTCTACGGAGTGACGTAAGGTCGGTAACCTCCGATTTATATTATGGAGCAATCATCATCGCTATATCTCATGAAGGAACAATTATTATAAGGCGACATCAACAACAATGAATAAATCGAGAAAATCATGAAATAATCTCAATAATCTCATAATAGTATTAACATCATTAAACTTTGGAATTTTCTAGAATTAAAATCATCATCATCATAATCATCATAGAAACATTCTCTATCTTTAACATCGTCATTCATATTGTAAAAACATGTCCGTTGTTGTTGTCATAAAAGCTTATAGAATCATAAATCTTTGATTCGGAAAATAGGGACATTTTGGAAAATATTTATGGATTATCGAAAAGTCATGCCTTTGAATCATAAACTCTATGAATCATGAATTTTCCAGCTTTTGGGAATAAGAATATTCTTGGAAAAAAATTTATGGATTCACATAAAGGGATCATGGGACATTTGGAAAACACACCTATTAGGATTCATAAGAAGAGATTATGCCTTTAAAAGAAAGAGACTAGCCTTAACATACACCGATTTCAACCTCCGATTATCCACACTTATTCATACGGGTCGGTAGTCTATATTTAAGAGGATTCACCGCTATCGTTAGACTCATCATAAATACTTGTCACACCGATCTGATGAGGTAACGATGGAACCCGACCCTTACTTGAAGTCGAGCGAACCCACGCTCTCGTTATACTCGTAGTCTCATTGGGCCCTTAGTCATGGAATGAAATGCGTGATGAAAGTTTTTGAGAAAAACATTCTTTCGTCTTTATCAAATCAAGTAAGATGCGTGATTATATGAAATGCAGCAAGTAATGCATGATAATACATCGGCTTACGAGCCGCTTGCAAAATCGACATACTATATACGTGACTCGTCCGCAAAGTCTCTAACATAAATCATTATACCATGACATGGATACTGCGACTCGGCAACACTCCGAAAGAAATGGAGCTCGCCAATCCAACCGGAACATCTTCTAGCCATATCCTCTACTCATCTCGTATACACACACACGTGGCATGAAACGCGGCGTCCACAAGCAAAGGACGTCGGTACGAATAATGTGCGAGTATGTAAGGCATGAATAATAACATAATATAGATATGAAAAGTAACAATGAGTAAGAGAGATAACTTTGAACATCTGGATGCCTCATAAGGCGGATGTCATGCATGCTTAGCCTTTTTAAAAAAACATTTCATACATATACATAGTAACATGCCCGGCCATAAAGGCTCGGTGTGAAAGTAACATGCCCGGCCATGAAGGCTCGGTGTGATATATAAGTAGTATCATGCCCGGCCATTTAAGGCTCGGTGTTATCATCATTAGCTTGCGTCCAGGCCTCCCGCGTCCGGGGCAATATCATAACATGCCCACTGCAGTGGTGTGCACATCTACGTGCCTGCCCGGCCGACTATAGCGCGGCGCGGTGTGAGAAAATACATACATATATATATAAAGCATGCATAAGAGCCCAATCAAAACCCACAACTGTATCGGAGTGACGTAAGGTCGGTAACCTCCGATTATATTATGGAATAATTATCGTCGCTTTGTCTCACCTTGAAGGAACAATTGATTTAAGGTGAGACTATCAATGGAGAAAAGAACTGAGAAAACATAGAATAAGACCACAAATCTCATAGGGCATCAAGTCATGCACTTTTGGAATCTTAAAAGAAATAGTCATCATCCATGAACAAAATTGAGACATCAAGAAATAGTTCAACGTTCTCATATCGTCATCGAAAACATAAACTTGAAACCTTTAAACATGAAATCATTCTCATCATTTTCATCATAATAACATTCTCATTTTTGACATCATCATTGTTATTGAAGAACATTCCCATCGTGGCCATCATAAGGGCTCACATAGTCACGACCTTTGGTTTGGAAGATACGAATATTTTGGAAAACATTTATGGATTATCGGAAGGAAATCATGCCTCGGAATCTTAGACTTCTTAACTTTTGATAACAAGGAAAAATATGGAAACATTTATGGAAATCATAACCTAGAGATCATGCCTTTGAAAGAAAGGGGAGAGCCTTAACATACCTGGAAAATAATTCTCGACTTCCAACTTACTTCCTGTCTTGCAACTCTCTTAAGAATTATTCGCAGCCTCGTAATCTACATATGTAACCATTCATACTATTATTAGAATCATCATCATACGCTCGTCTCGAAACTTTAATTAAAATCCTTTTAGATTCTGTCGAAATTCGGGCAGCATTTCCCCTGTTTATATGCCTAGCCCGAAATTCCAATTCAACAACCAACAACATCAACAACAAAACCAATAGCAATAACATCATTTCCAACACCAACATATGCCATAAAACAGCCCACACACGTTGTTTCTAAATTTCTCCAACTAACCAACTTGGGATACGACTAATTAATAACTTTATTTCCGTAAAGAAGTCGAAATTAATACTAACAACATCAATAACAACATCCCCAACATCCTACAAGATAATATATATAGATTTTATCCAAAATTCTCTTCAAGCCTCAATCCATAATTCAACAACATCAACACAACAAACTATAACTCTATTCTTGCAATTATTCCTTAATCAAACTTGATAGAGAAAGAAATTCAATGATTCATACCTTGTATTTACTAAAGTGGCAAGATATTCTATATCCACTTATTTCCAAACTCACTTCAACACAAAACAAATTTATAATCGCGTCTACACGTTGCCCGGACCTCGATTAGTATTCAGTAGCTTGAAATTTGCTCAAATTCCTCAATTTTATGTGGGATTTAAGACCCCTTTGTGTGCAGAATTTTCTGGAAATTTTGGACCATTTTTATGATGAAAAATTGGGGGTTTTGACCCTTTTTATAATAAGTTGGGTCGGTTTCACTGTAGCTACAGTACGCAGCGGTACTGTAGCAGCCCTTGTTGGCATTGTTTGCTGTTTCTGCGCAGCAGTTCAGTTTGTAACGTCTATAATTCTCTACTCCGATGTCCTATCGATGAGCGGTTTGTTGCATTACAAACTAGACTCGACGAACTTCATTTTAGGCTTTTGAAACACCTTAAAACTCCATATATACTATAAGATACGCGCCTCCAAAGTTGACTAAAAATCCATCCAAAGATTTCCCAAATTTTCGTCGATCTTATTTTCTTCAATTTGATTCGATCTCGAAATATTCCGAGACTCTCCATATATGATATTTGTCATTCATTATACTAATAATGGTCATGTTCTCGTGTTTCAAAATAGTCTTTCCCGACTATGACTTACGAGATTGTAATTCGTCCTTTTTCTTCGTTGTTACATATTTCTCATGGCTTGTACCTTCCCAAACGTCATGGGACGTCTCCGACACTCCATTACTATGGCGATGTACATGTCATGATCATGCTCTGAAAATACGGGGTGTAACATCCTCCCCCCCTTTAAAAACATTCGTCCTCGAATGTTGAGGCGGAGTTCGCTCCGAAATGGATGTCAATGTTTTACCCGTATTTGTCAGTGTTTACTTACTTGCGGTCTTACTTGCTCGTTAAAATTGAACTTACCCGAATTATGTAATCTATTCTTCTTCTTTTGTGGCCAAAATTTATGCCCATACTCAACGTCGTCCCTTTTTCTTATTATTTGTCTGTCTACTAACTCTCCAAGCTTTATCGCTTTCATTGTCTCCTTAGCCTTCGTTGTTCATCCTTGTACGCCCTTTCATGCCGTGCTTACCACATACTTTTATCAAATTTTTGATGTCGTCTCCCTTTTTATTTAGAAATTCTTGTTCTCTTCAATCCTCCGTATTTTTCTTACGTTCCACAAGTATCCCAAGCCTTTATCTCCTTGGAGTTGACTTATTCTTATTCTTACTTTCTTAAAAAAAATAACTTCAAAGCGGATCACAGTTAGCACCCTTTGCTTTCTATAGCAGTTGAATGAATCTTTGCGGTACTTTATTTTTCAACTGATTTAACACCGACATGTCTCGCTTAATTTCTCCTTCCGTCAATTGGACTTCTGGCCCTTGGCTCACTAATGGAAATTCTTGTGCTTATATCAAAATATCTCGAATCTCTCCTTTAATGATTCACTTCCTTCAATTTACTCTTAAAGTTTCGATCCTTAGTTCAGCTAATCAATTTAGGGGTGAATTCCTAGTTTCGTCGAAGAATAACCAAGATTCTTAGTCCTGCAGCGTATTCAGATTCTGTCATTCTTCCTTTTGTCTGTAACCTTCATTTGTCCCTTTTTCCAATAAGAGCCATTATATTGCCTGCTCCACGAGGTTTCATTGTCACCTGATGGATCTAATCAAACGCAATATCCTTTGATCATTTCCTTTGGATTTCTCCTTTTACTTTTAACCTTTGCCGACTATCGCTTAATAAGTCTTTCCCATAGTTTGAGGAAATTGTCTGTCATTTCGATTTATCAATCAAGCGAACCTCTTAATTCCTTAAATGTCCATCTCCTTTAGTTATCCTTGAATCCTTTTCTTGTGATCTTGTCGTCACCCACTTCCACGACTTCACCTTCCGTTGGCTTAGTTCCTTTATTTCGCAGCCCTTTATTTGTCTACTAATTGGCCACTTCCTTATTTAGCTGCAGCACTTTTCCTTGCTTGCTTCTCTAATGCTACTTCCGATTAGGCTTTATTAATTGATCTTACCTCATATCATCTCATCTCCTTTTTAATGCTTTTGTCAAACTCCTTGATTCCTTACAATGTCATCATAGTTCCACCTATGGTAGCGCCCAATGGCTTGCAATAGCATTTCCTTGTCAATGTTTTATTATTCTCATTAATTACTTTACTTCGGATTACTCATCCAATGCGTCAAAAATACAGTAGCTAAGGGATTTATATTCAAATGAGACTCAATTCAACCCATATAACAGTCCTCAGCTACTTCTTATACACTTGTATACAATATTTTCTTGTCATCGTTCTTATCCTGTATCACAAGATTACACTCACAACATACTAATCTGCTATTCAAAATATTTTCAATTACTTATCTGAGTCTTTCCTCCAATCTCTTCTCTTCTAATCTGAATATAATTACCAATAACTCATAAGCCGGAGACTAAAATAGAGTCTTGCTTAATCATCACTTCCTTTCAATACAAGTGTGCTTCCCTCTTTGAGTCCTTGGCTTTCCTACACCAAATGGCTAATTTAAACTTAACTAGCTTCCATTACTCTTCAAATATTTATTATCGTCTCCACACCATTTTACTAGCCATTCCATCGGGACGATCATTTATATGGTCTTGTAACATATACTCTCAATTCAATATAAACGGTGACTTACGATTTTTCGACACATGAGATATTTTCAAATCTCGTGTAGTACTGTTGTCGTGCTATCCATAAGCATTCTTGTCTTTCTTTCTTTTGACGATCATTGAGATTCTTATAAGTATTTCTCCTTTAAATCTCTCATCTCTTCCAACGCCGCGATTTTTCTTTAGTAATCCCGTCTGTCCTGATACTTATCCTTGATCACTTGTAGGCATTTTCACTTCCTTCATTACCTTTTCGGGGTACTTCTGTTGCATATTTACTTGTAACAAAATTTCTCTGGTATGAGCGATTCGAATCATAGCCCGGGACACCACGTATTATATTTGACAAAACTTATTTCTTTCGATTTACTCAACCTCCATTATCTTGTCATGCCTTCTCTCCCCTGTCTGTTTCATAATATACGTGAATTTAGTCCAATTTCACCTTTCCTTTTGCACATCCTTGCTATATTAGTTCCTTTCGAATTTTGACTCCTTCAAGCTGGTACCTTTCTTTCTTCCGTACTTAGAATTATTCTAATTCGGCTAAGAAAGTTCACATATATCAATAACATTCGAGTATTGACCGCCTTTGGTAGTCAATTGGCCGAGCCTAGCGATCCTTCAACTCTTCTAGTCCATATAATGCCAGAGTTACCGTCATCGTATGGTTTGACTTATTTCTCTTTTGCTAATTAAATTCTTGTATCAAGTCATCCATATATATTGTTCATAACTCGAACCACTTCCTTCCTTCATGTTTAATAGTCCCTTATGTTAATGAATCCATGGTAACATTAAAATTCGTTAGGCTCCTTCAGCCGTAGGATAGTGTAATACATCCATTATATATATATATATATTATATATATATATATATATATATATATATATATATATATATATATATATAAAGCACAACACGACCGCTTTCCGCTTTCCGCGATGCGGAAGAAAAGCAAACATTTTCCGAGAGTTTCCGCTTTTCTTCCGCGATGCGGACGAAAAGCGCAATTCCCCGAAGCTTCGCGATGCGGACGGAAAGCGCAACTCCCGAAGCTTCCCGCGCTGTTTTCTTCCACGGCGATGTTCGAGGCCGATTTTGAATGAGAAATTATGGATCCGATTCTTGGACTTTCGAGTAACACAAGATCATAACCTCTAAATTACTTATGGAATTCGTATCGAATCCAAAGGAATATTGGATGATGATAAAATAGTATTTCAAGAATCAATCAAATGAACAAGGTTTTTAAGATTTGAAATACGAAGCATGAGAATAGAGTGGATTTGTCTTTAAACGCTCATGTTCATGTTCTAGCCGGGTTCGCCAAAGAAGGGAGGGAACGAACACCTCACATACCCTTCAACCAAGTTTTTCCTTCGCCCGAGCCTACATGTATCGAGGAATATATCATTAATCATACCTTCATCGCATCTTCATCAACTCATAAGTACTCGTTGGCATCCTTTTCTTTCTTCCTTCGTTCATTTCTTATTCCCCTTTACGATAGCATAGCTTGCTCGTATGTATGTTTATCTCTCGTATATTCATCTTGTTTCCTTTATAATCGTATCTCTATCCCAAGTCCACCGTCGTAAGCCATCTTCTACCTTTGGCCAACCTTACTAATTTATTAAACTTCCTCTCATAGTCACCAATCACATAATTTCCTTTAATCATATATCATATCCGATGGAACTTCTCGTATTCGTTAACTTCCTTCCCATATCAATATCTCTTTGTGATCACTTACTAACCAATCTAATCTATAAATCATAATACTGTAATCGAGTTTCTGATGTCAATCTTTCTTTATGTCTCCAATAGGTCCCAATCTTTCAACACCTCGGATGTAGCTCATCCCGCATTCTTAACTACTAATCACCTTTCCCCTTTACTCTTTCTCTATGGACACGCACGCAATTCAATTTGCAAAAATTTTGGCAGAGTTTCCTCTGTAATTCTTACTACTTCATTCCTGCACACAGCCCAAAAACGCATCCATTGCTCTACAGAGCAATCACCAATACCATAATATCTCGCTCAAGTTCTTATATCAACATCTATCCATGTTAATGAAACAGGAAACATACCTTTCAATTGAATGACTTCAATTCGAAGCAATTTTCTCGTAGTGACATAATCAACTGCTTATCCATGATCAAAGCATTCGGTAGAATCCGGGATGCCATATCCTATGATTTAGCTCTATGGCACGATCTAAGATAAGAAAGAAAGGTCAATAGTTCCTAAATGCCTGCGGCCTCTTGTTTATAAGTGTGGCGCGCTTCACACCCATAAACAAGACTCTACCGGACACGACTTTGCGTAGACACCCCTAGAACGAACCGCTCGATACCAATTTGTCACACCCCCCAATCCCCGATAGGGCATGATGGGCACCCGACCCTTACTTAGAGTCGAGCGAACCCACCGGCTCTCGTTATACTCAAATCTCACCGGGCCTTAGTCATGGAATTGAAATGCATAATATAAAGTTTTTAGAAAAATATTCTTTCCGTCTTTATCAAATCAAGTAAGATGCCGTAATTATATGAAATCCGTAAAGTAATGCATGATAATACATCGGCTTACGGAAGCCGCTTGCAAACTGATATACTATATACGTGACTCTCTAGCAAAGTCTCTAACATAAATCATTATACCATGACATGGATACTCGACTCGGCAACACTCCGAAAGAAATGGAGCTCGCCAATCCAAATAGGAACATCTTCTAGCCATATCCTCTACTCGTCTGTATACACCTGCGTGGCATGAAACGCAGCGTCCACAAGAAGGGACGTCAGTACGAATAATGTACTGAGTATGTAAGGCATGAATAATAACATAATATAGATATGAAAAGTAATAATGAGTAAGAGAGATAACCTGAACATCTGGATGCCTCATAAGGCGGATGTCATGCATGCTTAGCCTTTTTAAAAAAACATTTCATACATATACATAGTAACATGCCCGGCCATAAAGGCTCGGTGTGATATATAAGTAGTATCATGCCCGGCCATTTAAGGCTCGGTGTTATCATCATTAGCCTGCGTCCAGGCCTCCCGCGTCCGGGGCAATATCATAACATGCCCACTGCAGTGGTGTGCACATCTACGTGCCTGCCCGGCCGACTATAGCGCGGCGCGGTGTGAGAAATACATACATATATATATAGCATGCATAAGAGCCCAATCAAAAGCCACAACTGTATCGGAGTGACGTAAGGTCGGTAGCCTCCGATTATATTATGGAATAATTATCGTCGCTTTGTCTCACCTCGAAGGAACAATTGATTTAAGGTGAGACTATCAATGGAGAATAGAACTAGGAGAAAACGTAGAATAAGACCATAGATCTCATAGGGCATCAAGTCGTGCACTTTTGGAATCTTAAAAGAAATAGTCATCATCCATGAACAAAATTGAGACATCAAGAAATAGTTCAACGTTCTCATATCGTCATCGAAAACATAAACTTGAAACCTTTAAACATGAAATCATCCTCATCATTTTCATCATAATAACATTCTCATCGTTGCCATCATAAGGGCTCACATAATCACAACCTTTGGTTTGGAAGATACGAATATTTTGGAAAACATTTATGGATTATCAGGAAGGAAAACATGCCTCGAAATCTTAGATTTCTTAACTTTTGATAACAAGGAAAATATGGAAACATTTATGAAATCATAACTAGAGATCATGCCTTTGAAAGAAGGGACGAGCCTTAACATACCCGAAGATAATTCTCGACTTCCAACTTACTTCCTGTCTTGCAACTCTCTTAAGAATTATTCGTAGCCTCGTAATCTACATATGTAACCATTCATTCTATTGTTAGAATCATCGTCATATGCTCGTCTTAAATACTTAATGAAAGTCCTTTTAGATTCTGTCGAAATTCGGGCAGCATTTCCCCTGTTTATGTGCCTAGCCCGAAATTCCAATTTAACAACCAACAACATCAACAATAAAACCAATAGCAATACATCATTTTCAACACCAACATATGCCATAAAACACCCACACACGATGTTTCCTAAATTTCTCAACTAACCAACTTGGGATACGACTAATTAATAACTTTATTTCCGTAAAGAAGTCGAAATTAATACTAACAACATCAATAACAACATCCCCAACATCCTACAAGATAATTATATATAGATTTTATCCAAAATTCTCTTCAAGCCTCAATCCATAATTCAACAACATCAACACAACAAACTATAACTCTATTCTTGCAATTATTCCTTAATCAAACTTGATAGAGAAAGAAATTCAATGATTCATACCTTGTATTTACTAAAGTGGCAAGATATTCTATATCCACTTGTTTCCAAGCTCATTCCGTCGCAAAACGAATTTATAATCGCGTCTACGTGTTGCCCGAGATTCGATTGGTATTTCATAGCTTGAATTTTTGCTCAAAATCTCACTTTTAGGTGGTATAAGAGCCCTTTTCTTTTTGGCTGAATTTTCTGGAAATTTTGGAGCATTTTGGATGATGAAAAATGGGGTTTTACCCCTTTTATAATGAGTTGGGTCGGTGCCGTAGCTGTAGCTACGATCGGTACTGTAGCGGTCTTGTAGCGCCCCGTCCTTTGTTTCTGCGCGACAGTTCAGTTTGTAACGTCTATAACTCTCTACTCCGAGGTCCTATCAATAAGCGGTTTGTTGCATTACAAACTAGACTCGACGAACTTCATTTTAGGCTTTTTAAACGCCTTAAAACTGCAAATATAACTGGAGATATACCCCTCCAAAGTTGACTAAAGATCTGCTCAGCATTTCTTAAATTTTCGTCGAACTTATTTTCTTCAATTCGCTCGATCTCGAAATATTCCGAAACTCTCCATACATGATATTTATCACTTATTATACTAATAATGGCCATGTTCTTGTGTTTCAAAAATAGTCTTTCCCGATTACGACTTACGAGATCATAATCATCCTTTTTCTTCGTTGTTACATATTTCTCATGGCTTGTACCTTCCCAAACGTCATGGGACGTCTCCGACACTCCATTACTATGGCGATGTACATGTCATGATCATGCTCTGAAAATACGGGGTGTAACAATACTTATACTAAACTCTCAAGTCAAACTACTCTATACTCGAAAATAAATAGATCTCCCCTATTTATATGCCTAGCCCGAATTCTCAATACCAACAATCAACAACCAATAACAACAACGAAACAACAACAACCTCATTACTACCAAAATATTCCATCAAATACTCCACATGATATTTTCTCCAACTCCTCCACAAACGAATTCGCTACATAATTATTCCATAAATTTATCTCCGTAAATAAGCCTTAAATGATACCAAAAAAGAAAGATTCATACCTTACTTCCGCTAATACCGCGATATCTCCAATACTTGCCTTACTCCCAAGCCACAAATTCACCGCAACACAATTTTATAATCGTAACTATACGCCGGCGGAACCCGAATCCGGAGATTTTTACTTAACTCGCATTGAAATTTAATGGAGGGAAGGTTGGAGAATTCTCTAAAAATTTTGGGAAATATTTTTGGGCTGATTCTTGGCTGAAAATGAGGGGTTAAACCCTTTACATAGTTGCTCCGAAGTCACCGTAGCGAACATGTTCACCGACTACATCGTAGCGATTCTCGTTCATCCGCGGAAATTATTTCGAGACCTAAAACTTTTATACATCGATCTCTTTATTTGCATACTTGGATATGTCCAAAACTCCATACGATCCGTATAACTTATTCAACATCCCAAACTTAGCAAAACTTATTTTATTTTTTTCCGATTCGTTTAACGTCCAACCTTCGCGGCACTTACTTATCACTTGTTGAACATAACATAAACACTTATAACTTCAAACATAATCCTGTCCTTTGAGCTTAGGTGACTAACCTATGACGCAACTCAACGCACGAGAATACAGGATGTAACATCCTTCCCCCCTTTTTGAACATTCGTCCTCGAATGTTAAAATAAGACGAAACTCACGTCATAATTGTCACGACCCAACCCCGTAGGCCGCGACTAGTGCCCGAGCTGGGCACCCATACGAACCTGTTAATCATAATCAGCGTATAAACAGATTATACATACATAAAAGTCAGACATCGGACCATAGCTGGCATAGTCAGATCTTATACATACAAAGAAGTGGACCGTCGCCCCCAGAATCTGTCACAAATTCATATATACATATCGCTATCAACAAATGATATCACATATAAGCCAGCAAGGCTATCGAGAATACGGGGGACGGCCAAAACACAAATCACGCGGACATACGACCGAACAGTGACTACCCATACCCACACATATATGTCTACAGACCTCTAAGAGTAATAACAGAATCATATGACGGGACAGGGCCCCGCCGTACCCCTGAATAAATATATACATATGCACAATAACGAGAATACGGACCAAAGTACGAAAAACTCCGAACAAGGGAGGAGCGCTCCAAGTCACCGAACGGAATCTAAGTCGGTGGATCACCCAAATAAGTATCCGTACCGCGCGGCATGAAACGCGACCCCGAAGAAAAGGGTCGATACGGAATATGTCATCGAGTATGTAAAGCATGGAACATAGTAAACAGGTCATAATCAAATCCGAAGTACGTAAAGTAAATGCAATGTCCAGTTATAAAAATGCTTACTCATAAAAACATAAGTCATGCATGGGGCTCTTAGAATATGGTCGCCCGCCCGTCGTTGGCGCCATAACACAGCATCACACCAGAAGGTTTCATATCTTCGTAACCCGACATATCCCCGTAACACTTCATAGCACACCATAACGCCATAACACAGCATAACACCAAATATAAACGGGACCCGGCCCTCTAGCAAGGAGCTCGGTGAACCGTAACACAGCATCACACCGGAATATAACATAGTGCGCACGAAACATAACCGGCCCGGGACTCGGTGAAGGATGTAATAACGTAATGCACGAGCAGAGTCGTGAGCAACTATATGCAGTTTAAAACATTTTCAAAGACTCCATAAAATAGTCAAAACGAATTATCATTTAAAAATCAAGGGAATAGCCAAACCAAGTTTTCCCCGAATGTCACTCGGGGACATATCCAATAGAACTTTTAGAAATCGTAGACACGTATCAAACCATATGAAGTAGCTTATGGAGGTTAAGAACATAATCGTCACTGCAGACTCGATAGGCAAGTAGGTAATCGACGCTCGAAGGTTAAGACGACAGTCATGCTAAGTTCTTTCAAAAGTCGTTAGAACTATACAAAGGAAGGTCGCGGGACCCACGGACGAGCGTCGACCCAATCCGAGCCCGCCTATGGAAGGTATGGTCATTATACGCTACAGAGCCTTCTATGAGCATATCGAGGCGATCCGGTTCATCTACGAAAGTTACGGCCCTTTTTCGACGTAGGACTTTTTAAGAACAAAACCTTTTATGCAAACTTTGAAAACTAATGATTCCAAGAACATAAGGGCCATTGTTCTAGTACATTACATTTGCCACCATTAAAAAGTAAATAAGAATTGTAGACATACTCGGATCGTAAGATTAGAGTTACCCCGAGGCTCGTAGCGCAACCTACTTATAACTAAGACATGCCAAAAGAAGGAAAGGTTAAGCTTTACATACCTCGTCCGCTTCCTAAGTTAATCCAAATTTAAGTCTTGGCTTCCCAAATCTACAACAACATCATTAGATAGCAAACATTAGCCATGGGTATCACGGAATCCAATTCTAGGCTAGCACTTCATCTACGAAATTTGGGCAAAGCATTTCCGTAAAATTCAACAACCCCGAGAATTCAACTCGGCCAAACCTTCAACAACAACACCAACAACCATACTAACAACATCAACAATCAATTTAAAACGCATTCTAACGTCAATAACTCTTTTTTTACATAATTCGACAACATTCCATTTACGTTCAAATTAACCACATATGATCAAGCCAACATCAATGATTATACATTCAAATACTAATCCGAAACCTTTAACATAATTCAAGAACATTTTAAACGATCCGCAAAATATTCAAAACAACCCAATCAATGCACCACAAAACCCGAACCCTTCTAACTTCAACAAGAACAACTGCAATACATTTCTTCCTTCCAAGTTCTTACACTACACCAATAATCTACACGTTAACAACTTCATTTTCATAAATACAAGAAACCATATTGAAATCACATTATCTTCTCTAACAACCTACAAACGACTCCAACTTCCATTTAAATCATTAAACCTTCATTTTCATCATAGAATCCATACAACAACAACCAAACATGCTAAATAAAATTAATTCTTCACTCTTACATAACACCATATATACACGGCCACAACACCACACACACGGCCACAACCCTTCACCCTTAATTTCATGAATTTCATTCATTTCCACATACTACAACATGCATAAACCATCTATAACATATGAAAAGAGGATTAAAACTTACCTTCTTCACTTAGTCCTTCAACATGGCTTGAGTTGGTGCTTGCAAAAATGAACGGATGACTTACTCCTACAACCACTCCATGTTGTTTAGGACCCTCCAATTAGTTGAATTGCTAGGAGAAATTATTTTTTTGGAGAAGATTTTTGGTCTTCTATTTTTCTCCTCCATGGCCGAACCCTCTCCTCTTCTTTTCTCCATATTTTCTTCATGTTTCTAGAGTTAAAAAGATGACTTATGGTCTTGCTTGTCATCTAATATATGCACACATAATTCTCCATGGCCCACTTATGGCTTGGATGCATTTTATTTGGCCAACTCATAGGTGGCATCCCACTAGTGCCACACGGCCAAATGGCCAATTCATGAAAAATTCTCAACTTTTCATAATTCACTTTTAACCCCAAATTTTCCATAATATTTCATGCCAATAAAATCATAAGCAACTTATGCTTTAAAACAAAATCGGATATCATAAGTCTCAACCTCGTGCCCCGGCTTAGTCTTGTCCCTAACTTTTCATGGTTAACTCGGATTGTCCCGACGTACAAAATACGGGATATAACAATAATCACTATCAACTCTTCCATTCTTATTCAAAACCTTCTTTGTCTCGCGATATCATCACTTTGTTCTATATATCTCGTATGTTTACTATGTCCTTCTTATTATCTCTCTTGACTTATCTTGTCGTACTCTTACTCTCTTCCTTATCTGCTTCTTGGTTATCATATCTTACCATAGACAATTCTATAACCTTTATCACTGTCGCTTTTCTTCTTCTCTCGTAAAAACCGTAATGCGTGAGGACACAATTCCACCGCTAATACCTTTTTTTTTTTTTTTTTTTTTTTGTTGGTACCCATTCTTTTGAACTCGCAGCATCGTCATCCCTTGCGTTCCCTTCTATAGCGACTGGGTCGATCATTGCGGTATTTTATTTTCCAGTTGGTATAACACCGAAATTTCCTTTCACCCTACGCTCTACTCGATTCTCTCTTTTCTTTTTCTTTTAATAAGGGTCCTTATGCTAAGTCTGGCTATCGGTAATTCGTATACTTACACCTGGAATATCTTGAATCACTCCTTCAATGATCTTCTTCCTTTAATGCTATCATAATCGATGCACCATTGCATCTATTTTCTACGACCTAATCATTCAATTGTCCAAATTACTTGTGTTTTGTAGTCTCCTTTTCTTTGGGTGATCATACCATAGTAAGCATCGTAGTTATTCCAATATCTTGTCAATCTTTGTCCCTTTACCGGAATATTGTTCAATTTCTTTTCTTCCTCACGAATTATTTTCGAATCAATCTCAAAAGATACCCTTCAATCACTCTATTCCTTTGCGACTAACCCTTAGATCTTATTAAACTCGCTTCTACAAAAATTTCTCACTTCAAACTACATCATTTTTCATATCGAATGCATTTAGAATCTTTGCACTCTATTCACTCGCTCCCTCCTTATGAGTCTTACCTTACGGTGCCTTCAAGACAAATCCACACTTCGATCCTCAATCCTTACTTTCAATCTCAAGCCTAATACGTTCCTTTCATCGATTCACTTAATGTCCATGCTGAAATGTATAACGATAACACTATACCATTTCCGTATAACGCTCACTTTTTTGTTTTAGGGTCTATACTTGTCACATCTTAGGATTCATCATTTTAATCTCTACACTTATATTTTTTTACTCACTTCCCCTTTAGGGGTCTCACTTGTACTATTCCCAAATCCATTACCTCACTTCCACCTTAAATTCACATATCCCTTTCCTCAATTCCTTTATTGTCTTGCATCATATTCATGCCATTTCTGTAATTTATAGCAACGGTAATTCATGTGTGAAGTCTTAACATACTCATCTTGCGATTACTTAAACATTAATTCGGCCGACATAAGCACCCCGAGCAAGGATGTACTTTGCTTAGCTCAACCATTAATTATGAGTCGATGCCTACATTCCGCTCCAATTAATAGCTCTTTCCTATGGGGATGCTCAAAATAATAGTATGTCTAACCGTCTGTACCATCCATGTAGTGTCACTTATCATATTCTTCAATAGTCAGCATTCACTGGTAGCGTCATCTTCCCCTTTTTTCTTTCCGCCTCAAGTTATTTCTCTCTTTCCCGTAATCGACTTATAGCAACAGTAAATGCATTTCCCTTAAACCGCCATCTGTCGTATCAAGGATCTAAATCTCATGCGCAACTAATGCCCCTTGTACCTCATACTCTTTTATTCTTGTGTTGCACTCAGCATTGATTTCGAAGCCAATCATAATCATATCTTTACTTGTCATTGGTGATAGCCTTACTTTATCGCTTTATCGTCATGTGGTGAACTCATAACTCATAGCCACATTTTTCTTTCCAGCTTATTCCTTTATGTACTTTACTTGTTCTGTCTTAGTATAGGGTATCCGTAGGAGACGCATCTTCCTTTTCTCATAATACGACTACTTCTTAAGCTTGTGTACTTCGCATGTTTCCTTTTCTTTCTATACCCATACTTACTCCGTTTTATAATTAATCCTTTATTCCTCGCACAAGGAACCCTATTCTTAAATCAGTACCGCTTTGTCCTTCAAAATATATTACTTCTATACAATCCATTTTTCGCTTCCAGCACTTATTCTACTCATTCTCTCTCATCCTTATTATGCTGATCCTTTTCCTAATTAGTTTGAGCTCAAAATGTCCAAAAACGCACTCAAAGAATCAAAGAAATTCTTACAGACCCAAAGTTGAAAGCATGCTTGATTTAAATTGAAGTGAATTAGACATAAGAAGTAGAAAGAAACTGCAAATTTAATTGCCTATAACTTCAAAAATAATTACGTCAATCATATTTTTAGAAAGTAATATAAATTCTAAAAATATACGCATAATGATTGGTAAAAAGTGACAATAAATTATTAACATTTATATATATAACATGAATAATTTAAAGCGATATTTTTGAAGCCTATTCGATTTTTTTTGGTAATTAGCTTTTCATTAACCACCAAAGTGAATATTTACAAAACTAAGCCAGATTTTTCTCAACTAGCTTCCTCTATACAATAAAGGCTGGGCCTTCTACATAAACTAACACATCAACATGAGCACTTATCTAACATAATTTTAGCAGAAACTGGAGGTCTGAAGCTCTAATGCTGCAAATACATTTGCCACTTTCCTTCCTGGATTCTCAATCCTCTCACACACACTTGCATTTCTCTCAGCCAAATTGCATGAATGAATTCGATATACACTATTAGGATATTTGCTTCCTGAGTTTTGCCCTTAGTCTTCGGTAGTATCCACTGATGCAGTCCTGTCCATAAATGATACGTAGGAGTTGCTATGTTCAGTAGTATACACTATTTTAGGATATTTACTTCCTGAGTTTTGCCCTTAATCTTCAGTAGTATCCACTGATGCAGTCCTGTCCATAAATGATATGCAGGAGTAGCTATGTTCAACCATTGGAGAAGTCTGATCCATATGCTTCTGGCTTTCTACAAACAAATGGTCTCTAGTCTCTGGCACTTTTTGACACATTAAACAAATTGGATCTAGAAGCCTATTCAATTCTTTTTCCTGGATTTGTCTCCTAAGTCCTAATGTAGAACAAGGCAGCTGACGTTGTCTATTGGCAAGTGCGATATGATTTAGCACAGCTTTAGTATTATGTATCTTAGCTAAGTATTTTGAATCTATTGTTGTAGATCTATGATCATTCCGTAGACCCTGCCGACGGGATTGGTGAATCGGCCATCAGATTATATTTTGATATATAGGTAATTAGTAAATATGGCCGCCCTTCGTACAGTTGACAAAGAAAATGAAAATATTATTAAATAATCTTCGTGTTGGAGTAAATTTTATTAAAAAGATCTTAGTTTCGATAAGACTTCTTGATGAAAGAACAAGAAGACCAAGAAATCCAAGAAAATCAAGAAGCACAAGATTGAAATTCAGGAGAAAGTTTAAGAAGCTTAAGATTGAAGATTAATGTTCCAAGAATGGGAATTCTTGTTTCTTGAAACCTTTTCTAAATAGGTTTCTTCTTTCTTGATTTATATTGTAGTAGGGTTTAATTTACTATCATTAGTAGGATCTTTATCCTAGTTCTAGTAGGCTTTTAGTTTTCTTTATTCTTTTCCTTATAGAATAGGAATTTTACTTTCCTTATTTTTAGCTATTTCCTTTCTAGAGTAGAATAGAGATTTGTAGTCATAAAGAAGAGACTAAGCCTATACAAAGGGTTCTCATGACATGTAATAGGAGGAAGCCACATTTTTGACATTAACCCTAATTTACAATAGAGCCATTTTCTCTATTTCTTGTTCTTTATCCTTGTTTTTGGTGTCAAGCAAGGTGGTGGTAGTCTTTACCTTGTTTTCAGTTGTCTGTAGTATTTCTTTATCACGTTTATTGATTTCAAGTGGTGACTTAGGAACTCTATAGCTTTTTGATCATTCGAGAACATGTTTCTTTATTTAAAATTCGTTCTAGTTCATACCCAGAACCTTAACTATCTTTCCATCGTTCCGCTTTCAATATTTACTTGTTTTAAACGATTCCACAGTTATTTTCATAGTTCAAATCGTCAACTTTAACCTTGTTTTAGAATCACCTAATTTCGAGACATATAACCTGAGATTCGTCCGTTTATTGAAATCTGCCCATTAAGAACAAGATCCTGGTCGATTGGTTCTTTGTTAACTCGAAGAATCACATCACTTCTTATTACACAAAGTGGTGAGTAATACTTTTTTTTTTCTTTTTTCGACAACATAAATTGATCGGTAATCAAATAAGCAGTCTAATAAAAAAAAAAAATCTATAAACTCATGGTCTTGAGATAGCACATGTAAAAGATACAACCACTTAACAATTGAAAACTACAAATAGTAAAGTTACCTTAATTCTTATAAAGAAGATAGGACTTACATCTAACGAAAGAAGTCACTATCAAAAACATTAATACGTAGCATTTAAGCTTGTGCATTCCCTAGCAAAGTGAAGATAATTGTATTTGTAAGCCAATGTAGTTACATCTAAAATTCTCTAGAAATTTAAATATAAAATTTGAAGTAAACATAAATGAATAAGTGGATAACGAAAAATACAAACCCTTATAAAATGCTAAAAGATTCTTATAAGTGGGTAATGACAAATATAACCCTATAAAATAGGGGGACTATATCACAAAGAAAAAGATATTATTATAAATAGTATATTTAATTTAAACTTCTAAAAAATGGTTAGATTTTAGCAAGCTAAATTTGTTTTATAAAACATGATGCGGAAATTTGAGTAATTAAAACATGAAAGTTGTTTACGTCATTGAAAATATAAAACGGACTCCAACTTTCATGTTTTTCGTCACCTTATATATTATTTTTATTTTCTAAACTCAAAAGATAATCATCACATAATAACTAAAGATGAAATTCATGAAATTGATCAATATGATTTTTTCTAGATAATATAGAATAAAATAATACAACGATATAATAACACTTGTAGAAGATGGAGTTGAGCTAAATCATCGTATTTCTTTTTAATCTTAATGAATAATATTTTAAATTGATCAGAGATTACAATGGTTTTCATAAACTCCTTACTTTCATTGCCTAGAAAACATCTCCTGATATGAAAATCCACCAAAACAAGTAATGAAAATATAAAGATAAAAGCACCTCAAACCGTCAGGTTCTTCATCCAACTAAAAAATGAAAACAAAACCCAATTTCATTTCTTGTCCCTTTCA
The DNA here is from genome assembly GCF_029784015.1 of Lycium ferocissimum. Taxonomy (NCBI): domain Eukaryota; kingdom Viridiplantae; phylum Streptophyta; class Magnoliopsida; order Solanales; family Solanaceae; genus Lycium; species Lycium ferocissimum. The sequence continues at coordinate 55,257,123 of NC_081348.1, forward strand.
TCGCCACTGAAAGATACTTCGCTGTAGAATTTATAACAAAACAATGAAGATATAAAGATAAAGAGCGCCTCAAACTGTAAGCTCTTCGTTTTCCAACTCAAAATAGAAACAAAACCTAGTTTCATTTCTCGTCCCTTTCGTTGCAACTGAAAGATGTTTCGTGGTAGAATTTCTGACCTTCATCTCCTCCTCCTCTCTCTCTCTACATATATTGAAAGCTGTAATTAGCACGAAAAATATAATTAATTAGTATCCATCATCAAGTTTTACATACATTATGAGAGCCTTTAAGGAGCTAGGTTATGCTAGATGTTTGAACACCGAGAAATGACACTCCGCCTTCATAGGAATGGGTAGTCAAAACTTGAAGAGCGACTCCATCTTCCTTCCAAATAATCTTCAACATAAACTATTGGACCAATGTTGTTACAGAGTGTTGGTATACAATTTAACAATATCTTCAAAAATAACTTTAATGATATCTTCAAAATCAAAATAATCCAAATCCAGTAAATTCACACACCGATCCCTCCCAAAAAAAAAAAAAAAAAAATGTAAAATTTTAAACCATAAGGGGTCGTTTGGTAGCTAGTAAAAAGACATTTTATTCATGTATTAATTTCTACATAACTTATACCATGTTTGGTAGCTAGTAAAGAGACACCTTATTCATGTATTAATTTTTGCATAACTTATACCATGTTTGGTAGCTAGTTAGGAAGTAAGTTATTCATATATAAAATTAGTATGGCGTTTGGTTTGAAATTTAGAAACCCGCACAACTAATACTTGTATAAGTTTTGAGGGAATCTATGTATTATTTTATGCGGGACGTAAGATGGAATAACTAATATATGAATAAAAAGTTGAAATGACAATATTACCCTTATCACTCCCCCCTTAAATACTTTCCTTTTCTAAATGAATATTTTTATATAATTTGTAATATAATATTTTAATATTAAGAAAATATAATATTTTAATTTTAATTGTAAACAAATATTTTAATTTTAAAAAGTATATAATACTTAGAGTCCGTTTGGCTTAGCTTATAAGTTAGGCCTGTGCACGAATCGGTTCGGTTCGGTTTTAGCCATCATCGAGTTGAAATTTTGAATTTTGACTTTCTAAAATTCTCAACCAAACTCGATCCATTCTAGGTTCAATTCAATTCATTTTTTATTATTTCGGTTCGGTTACACAATTGATTTGTTCAGTTTGTTTGAAATTTAAACAAGCAACTATTTTCATTTCAATTTTAGAGTAAACATGACCAAAAATAATGAGATTCTAAATTTGCAGCCTTATAACCAAGACATTAACCAAGAAAAAACCATAAACTTGCAAGCATAATAGCTTATAAATTGCAAAACATGAGCTTGACAACTTGTGCAAGCATACAAATCCGCCAACACCACATTACATATACCAAATTAATAATCCAAAGATCTTGCAACTGCAAGCAAACAAGCATAATAACTCAGTTTGCATCCTCAAAAAAAACTAAAAAAAAGCCTCTAATTCGTACAGGCTAAGATCAAAGAACAAACAAAGTCATGGGTGGAGGCAAAGATGGCTCGTGAGAAGAACGCTGAAAAGATGAAAGACCAAAAGGGAAGTCAGCTTGAGGCCAACAAGAAGGCCATGAATATCCAGTGCAAGATGTGCATGCAGACATTCATTTGCACCACTTACAAGTTAAATAAATATTACTCCATCACTATTAAGTATTAAGCTATATATATTTAGACTATTAGAGTATTAGTCATATCAGTGATTAGTGCCCTATAAATTCGGTTTGTTCGGTTCGATTTGGTTGATAATTGAAGCCAACCGTATTCGAACCGTTAAACCGTAATATTTGAAAATTGCATTTGTAAATCGAAATCGAATTGTATTATTCGAATTGTTTCGAATCGGTTTGAAAATTTGGGTTGAACCGATTTGTGCACGTGCTATTATAAGTTATTGAAAATAGCTTATAAGTTGTTTTAAATTTTTTTGAGTTTGTTTGGCCGACTTATAAGCCATTTTGTGCTTAAAATAAGCCCAAAAAAATAAGTTGGGTACCCCAACTTAACCCAACTTATTTTTTTGGGCTTGTAAGTTGTTTTCAACTTATAAGCTGCTTTTTTTAAGCTAAGCCAAACGGGCCCTTATTAACTTTTGATATACAAACCAAAATCCAAAGAGATAATTTATGCATAACTAAACCTTGCAGAAGTAAATCATGTATAACTAATACTTGTATAACTAATACTTGCATAACTAATACCTGTATTATTAATACACATGCATAAATAATATCTGCATTATTAATACCTGCATAACTAATACCTACATTAGTAATACCTGCATAATCCTAATCAAAGAACCAAATGACCCCTAAGGGTTTGAAAGAAATACCAGAAGCTAACACTTTGATCACATTTGATTTTCAATTTTCAGTAATTCAAATAGGAAAAGCCTCAAACAAAAATTAAAGCACAACATTTTAAACTAAATATCAATTAACGTAGGTGATAAAAAGAGGAAATGAGCGACAATTAGTACTCTAACGTTAAGCATTTCTAGTCGGAAAAAATCTCAAATACCTATAGGAATTACGTTGGGAAAAGTCTCCAAACACATATCCAAGATATAAAATCTACAGTACGGACTTAGTAGCTTAGTTAGTTGGCTACCTGAACTTTTACCTTGTTGGTGAGGTTTGAATCCCCACGTTGTAATCCCCTCCCCCATTTTCCCCTTTCCCAACCCCCTATGTAATTTTAAAAAAAAAAAAAAAAAAAAAAAAAAAAAGAAGAAAGAAAGAAAGAAAGATATAAAATCTACCTAAAATAAAGAAAGAAGGGAAAGAAGAAAAGAAAGAGTCAACAACATTGAATCACAATTTTAAAAAGCTGGAAACTTCTAAGAAATGGAGGGTAATGGATTACATGAAGAGGGGAAGGTCATAACTCAATAGATTATTAATAGAGGATTGCACGTACATGGGTCTGGAGGTTAGAAATGATATTTAAGGTGTAATTACTTATAAATTAATGAGACAACTGATGGGATTTTTATGTTACAATGAAAAGGTGCGGTTGATGGGATTGAAACTTATCACATGAATTGGGAAAATTAGGGAAAAGGTCAAAAGGGAAAAAAAAAAAAAATGGGAGAAAAGGAGAACCTTTACTCTTCAATAAGATCATTACTTTGCTATTAAATACTAAAGATGAAAATTAGTGTGCCCCTCAAATTTTAAGCATTATTTCACTGACCCTTGATCTTTCATAGGCTCATCGGTAACTACAATTTTAAGTACGGATATTAATAGGGGAGGAAAAAGTGTAATTCAGGGAATTAAGAGAGTGACTTTTGAATTATTTACTATACAACACATTATTAATTTAAAATTCAGAAAAAGGAGGAAAAAGATAAATAATTTTCTAAATACGATAGGTACATCACTTTCGGTTTTAATTAACTTTATATTATATATAGATATAGATTAAGGTTATGTCCTCTCCTTTGTAATCTTTTGATATACAATATACATGGCAAGGGATCTAAGTCTACCCTCAATCACACACACGCGCCAGCATAGGAGAGGAAAACGTTGTTGGGTAGGTTAAATTAGAAAAAATAAAAAATTAGCTTTGTAATTATAGTTGATTTAATTCATGTATGCAATACATGTATTTTTGTTTACATAAATTCCAGTAATACATAATTTCCACATGGTTTATGCCGGTTAAAATAGCAACCAAACGATGCTAAACGGGCCCTAACACCATAAGAAAACTAAAAAGAAGAGAGAAAGCAAATTAAAGTAAATAATTTGTTAAACGGGCCCTAACACCAACAAAGACGTCAGAGAGAGTCAAAAAGGCATGAAAGGCTAATTGGATAAACTTGTTTCTTAAGCCAGTAATGGTCCGCCGCTCCCAAGCCAAAAAGAACTCTCCATATTATTAATAACTTATAAATAATCCCTTGATAGATGAACCAAATTCTACCTTTCTTTTTCAAGCGATTTTCCTTCTTTTTTTTTTTTTTCCTGCCGACCAAAGATTAGCCAAGGAAAATAAAGCTAAAACAGACAAAAGGTTACATAAAAGTTCAAATTTAAACTAAAGATCATCAATTTTTTTTCTTTTTTGATATAGTGGAATTAAAAAATTAATTAACGACTTTAAAATCGTTCACAAACAACACGGCTTAAATTTGTTAGGACAAGAAATTTCATCTCATTAAGTGCATTATTCCAGAGTAGTAAAGCATTTGCTAGAAAATCGGCATACTCATTTGCCTCCCTTCATACCTGTCTAAATTGTGACTTTATTGTCTTAAATAAATATCTACAATATTCAATAATAGGTCTAAGTGGCTTGATGGTATACTCCACTTCATTGATAAGTCTAACGGCAATAAAGCATCATCCATCTGCGCAAGTAACGATTCAGAATATTTCTTGATTCAAACAGTACTACTAGAGAAAAAAGTATAGAATTCCACACACTTTTTTGTACATATGTTCAATCAAGTTGATGATATCAAGAGGGTAAAGTGCCAAAAAGCAAATAAGGCCACCTAATACAAAATTGAAAACAAAGTTACAGAGACAGTGGTGCGTTGCTGGTAGTAGTGTATTGGACTAACAGACAACCCCAAAAAGAAGAAGCCATGATTATGACTGAACATTTACGGCCTCATTCTTCATATATACCAATCCAAAGAAGAGAAGCTTCTTTGTCTTCTTCAAATTATTGGTATTTCATTTTCATTATTTTTGTACTACCATCTGGACCAACTAGGAGGTCTTGTCATCGAATTTTATTGCAGACATGATCACGATCGAATATGCTATGAAAGAAAAGGATTGGGTACAAGCGAATGAATATCGTTCTGACATCAAAGCCTGTAGTTAAAAGGTTAAATCTAGGAAATAAATATCGTTCTTACACTCGAGCCTATAGTCGGTAGGTCAAATCGCTATCCAAATAATTAAATTGAAGCTATTACTATGCACTTCGAATTGGAACATATGTGTGTTTATGTTGCTCCCAAACGCAGTGGCGGAGCCACACTAGGCCGAGGGTGTTCATCCGAACCCCTTAAAAAAAAATCTTTGTTTCTGCGTTAAAATTATTTTTTATGTATATATAGTAGATGTTAACCCCCTAAGCCTTCTTTTCGTATATTTACTTTTTATATTTTGAACCCCCTCGGCGAAAATCTCGACTCCGCCATCGCTCAAACGCACACGCAAAGATATGTGATCGTACAAGTAATATAGACTGTTAAGTCCAGATATCGATCCCACAGAGACTTAGATTCTACTGTTAAGCTAATTCAAATTCGGATGAAACTATTCAAGAAAGTGAAAATCAAGATGTTTGTTGAACTAAACTAAAAACTGAAAAGTAAATAATTTGTGAGGGGTGTTTTTGTAACTGGGAGTATCTTAACAAAGATTGTAAGAATTATCAGATGAGAGAAAGATCTAAGTCGCTTTCGACAATCCAACATCTTTTCGTACAATTTCACCTATTTTATTTCCCTGGTTACTAGTTGACGGTTAATGATGTTTTATGATATTCTCTCGAACTACTCACAAGTTCGTAGATTTACTATAACGCCTATATCTCTACGTCATCGTATGAATAAACGCATTTATTTCACTACAAGAAAAAAGGTCTTTAGCGAAAGGAAATCCGGTCGTTAAAAGTCCAAATCCGATCGCTATAAATCAATAACGACCGGAAAAACCTATTGTGGAAATCACCCAAGTCATTAAAAGCCTTGTCGTTAAAAGTTGACGACGGATCTTAAATCCGTCGTTAAAGATTCTTCAAACGGCAAAAAAAAATCCTGTCGTAACCTACTTTAACGACCAGATTTTCCTTTCGCTAAAACTATCATCCGGTCACTAGAACCTTTAAAGACAACAACTGATGTGGTTGTTATAAGTGCTTTCAACGACCGAAATTCCTTTCGTTAATTGTCCGTTGCTATGTTAAATTTTATTAAATATAACTACAAAAATTTAAATTTCAGAAAGTAATCGTTACTTCATATGCTTTCACACATCCAAATATACCAAATAATCAATAATAATATCAAATTTCACTATTAATACAAATAACTAAAGCATTACGTCCATTGTCAAAAAACGTATCAATCCAAATTATATGTCGCTATTTTATCAACTCCTAAAAAGATAATAGAATTGCGGTATATGTACATAAGACATCTTTAGACCACCTCTCACAGAACTTAATCAACTTCCACTTCAACTTGCTTTGCACTTTCGAGGATAGGTTGTTTACACTTCATATTCATGATCTGTCAAAAGAACAATTTCATGTCAATTTAATAACAAAACTCTTACTAGCAAATAACAAGTACCCATCACATGGAACAAGTGGGATTAATAGCTTACCAATAAGATATGTAAGTCTCTACAAGATACTAAAGCACACTAACAGTATAAAGTTTTATGATCCAAGATGAATTATGACGAATAAATCTTACACAAGAAGTGTAAACATCTTCCAAAGAAGGATGAATTTCTGTTTAAAAATATCCTACCAGAAGCAAAAAATAAAAAGGATCAGCATGAAAAAGATGTGTCTTCTGAATGAACCCATATCCCTCTATGTGATCAAATGAAATTGTGTGCTCTAATTAAGAGAATGGGCAAATTTATACTAAATGATGGTGCTACTCACATTGTTAGGTTAATAAAAAAAGCATGTGGAAAAAGATTCTTTTAACAATCTTATTAAATAAACAACTGGAGCAAATAGATCATGCTCAGCCATTTTATCATAAGACCCAAACTTCCTTAAAATGCAAATAGTCGTGACTAGAATACCAAAAAAAGGGCTAAATTTTCTAACTACCAAGTCATTATCTGTAGAATCATTCTAGTCATTAAGTTTTTTATAAGATCTTCACGATCCAAATGGGACAAGAACATATTTTACAGTATTTGTAAAGACCAGATAGTGATTACTGCAATTTTAAGTATGGACATAATCACCATCATTCACGAATAGATGCCATGAAAAGAAACATTAGTATGACAATTAAAAAATGAGAAAAACACATCTTCTTCATCGGATTTAAGGAGCCTCCAGTTTTTCAAAAAGTATTTCAACTTCCAAACTGCCCAAAATATATCTGTTACACCATATTTGCTCTCCATAAATGAAGATACAATTGCCACAAGAAATATAGAATACTAAAATATGTCAAGAATTTATACCTTGTAAGAAGCTTTTTTCTGCTTTGCACTCTCAACTAAATTTTGCCAATGGGAGTCTGTTCTTAATGTGGATACAGAACCAACAACCTGAAATCAAAATGTAGAACTAAGTAGTAAGCAAAGCTTTTTAGAAGCTTGTACAAGATTATTCTAACTTTCTGTGCAGCATCAATAGTTTTGTTAACAAGAATAGCTTGAAACTTCCCATAAGGAAGGATAATAACCAAGTTCATAAATATTACAC
>NC_081348.1:55264727-55280435 GCF_029784015.1 Lycium ferocissimum
AAGGTGGCATAACGTAAAAGCGATCCTAAGACTTGGCCTAAATCTTTGCACTTGATCACGCGGCGGTGGAAATGAAGATGACGCCCCGTCGTTGCTAGGACACTAACTCCCGCATTCTCCAAATCTTGCATTATATTAACGCCATTTGAGCCCACGTCTAGGAGTAACAACCGTAGTCCCAAGCGACATGCGTATCCAAATTGTCTTCCGTATCCTCGAAGCTGCTTTCTTTGGGCTAGGATCTATGTTTCCATTGTCTTCTTGAAGCCACGCGTGATATTCTGGGATACCTCCTGCCGGTCCAGCTCCAATACTTATTGGATTAATATTAAGGGATAACTACATGGCATAACTAACTCTACCACATATTTATATTTAGTAGCTATAGTTTAAAATAATTACATCTCATAACTAATTATAATATATTAAATACAACTTATAGCTACATATATATACAAAATAGAATACCATATCATATTATTCACTTCCAAACTAACCATTCTCGTCTCTCTTTCTCCCCTCTCTCCCCTCACTCCCCGCCTTACCATTACTCCGGCGGGCTTTCCGTGCTCTAACCTACTAGGCGAAAACGGACAAGCAACTTTCTTAGAAGCTGAGAAATTGTTTGAGGAGATGAAGAAAAAGGGAGTAAAGCCTGATACTCATAGTCATAACGCGATGATTACAGCTTATGCGAAGGATGCAAATTTGGAATTGGCTAAAAGTTGGTTTGCAAAGTTAGGGGAAAATGGTTGTGCTCCTGATCTTGTCACGTTTAGTTTACTTATTCCTCTGGCCCGTGATAAAGATGATCCTGATTTTGCTTATGACTTGTGCAAGAAATGTATTGATTTGAGACGAAATGTCTATACTTATACAATGCAGCAGGTGTTTTTTGTTTAACTGACCGTTCTCGGTTGTTGATGCGGTGGCTTTTGAGTTTTGACGGTCGGATCCGATTAGATCTTGGCCGGATACGGCCCAGGATCTATCGGTCCCCAGTCGGTTTTGCTTTGTGTGAATGCGGCGGTGACTTTTCCGGTCGGATTTCGTGCTTAGAATGCGGAAAATCGTATTTTTTTGGTGTATTCATTAAATTTTTAGCATACAATTCAGTGTATTCATTAATTTTTTGGCGTACAATTCAGTATTTTGTGTATTTTATTTTCTTGTATTCTGTTTTTGAGTATATTCGTTAATTTTATTTCTTGTATACAAATGAATACGTTAATTTTTGAAGTGTATACAAATGAACAGAGTGAATTTTATTTCTTTGTATTCAATTTTTTGAGTGTATGTGTTAACTTTTTTAGTGCAAAATTCTGTGTTTTTTTGCGAAAATTCAACTTCGGTTCTGCGGAATACAATTTTTTTTGTATTTATGTTGTTTGAATACCATAATTTTCAAATACAATAAAGTGAATATAATGTAAAAGTAGCTATAAATGAATACAAACAAAGTAGAATACAATTGACGTGAATACGTTGAGTTGAATACACATGACTAATTTTGAAAAAAATTTATTCGTACGCCATGAATACGACTAGTTTTTTTATGAATACGTGACCATTTTTTGAATACGACGGAAAAACAATAGCTATGCCATGTAAATATTAAAAGCGTAGCTATGTCAAAATTTAAACCCCCAAAGTATAGTCATTTATGTAAAATTCCCTAATATTAATCCATTATACGAGAATCGACCGAATACAGGAACTGCGAAGTACGGCCCAAAAGAATTTGGAACCACTCGTGTTAGCTTGAAGAGGGATTACTTGGTCTAGGCCGGCTGAGATACGCGTCTTTGGAGCGTATGGTTGGGGCCTTTCAACCCAATAAGCTCAATATAGTAAAGCTTTCTACCTCTTTTATGTAAGTACAATGGTACGTGATAGCAAAGGGTATTACTATTGGATCGATCGCCCGATTCGGGGAGCCAAATTCATACACAGTCATTAGTACCAATGTTGGAGATACAAACGGTTTTGTTCTTTCATAAAAACTGCTAATTTTGTTTGAATCACCTAAGCATACGTCTCGCCATGTTTGGACGTTGGTAAAAATGTTCCATCATTGCACATTTGTAGGAGAAGATTGCAACCCTCAAAGAAAGTTTCACCTGTTTTACTTTCCCCGAGGCTGGTATTTACGCTAAAATCACGGGGAACCAAGGTGGTTGTGCACCGTCAACCCCTTCAAAAGTGCTCGAGCCACGACACATATGCAAGTGCGATTTTCCGTATTCGCGTGGGAATACCAAAGTCCCAAGCAAGGCAACGGCAAATACAATGGGACGTCTAACTTGAGCGGGAGTGCGTAAGAATTCCTTCTTAAACGACTTGTAACCATACGGACAACCGTACCTCTCATACAAATAATCCAAAGAAACCCGGCTTATTCTCGGAAGCATTTGAGTTCTTTAGTGTTCTTCAATCCCAAATAGCGGAGAAATTTCTTTCTGTTGTTGTGTGGGATAATCTGACCTCTCCCTTGGTATTTTAATTCAGTGAAATAACTGATTTCTTCCAATGTAGGCGTGAGTTCGAAGTCCTTAAATCTGAAGACGACTCGATTTGGATCCCAAAATTGGAGTAACGCTCTAATCACATGCTTGTCGGGAGTGATCTGGAACAGCGAATTGAGGAATTTCAATCTCCTCGTAACAACTAATCTACTACCCAGGTCCAAGTCTTTGTGTACTCTCGAGCTGCTCGGGACGCCACTAACCATCTTAATCTTGGGGATCTGGGGGACGAAATCCATCCTACAAAAAAGAAAACAAATGATTCCCAAACTCGACATGTCACGGTTAGGCTTGGAACCTTCTATCATTATCACGTTACACATAACATGCTTGTTGGCCGTTAGGTTATGAAACCCGTCGATAATTTGGTAGGCATCCTACTTGTGGAGTCAATACCAAGGACCGACCCACCTAGGGTTTATGCGTGCATGACTTAAATAAATTGGTGGGATAGCTCTATCACAAGTTTTCTAGATTTGGCTTACTAGACACGAGGTTCTAAAGCGGACTACTCGGTGAGAAGGCTGCGCGGTCCATAGAAGATTCGGACGCCGTGCGTATGCCAACTCTCCTAAATTTTGGGATTTTGAAAGAAAATTTGCGGGTGCGCAAAACACACCTCGCGTGCGTGTGTGATAGTGTGAATTTAAAAGTGGAGGGGGAATATGAACGGAATGACAGTTTAAGAAAGCAGTAACATATTATTACGTTTATATTAAAAAAAAACTCACATAAAGAAGATAATAAAGCAATAACTATAATTATTACAAAACACATAATAGAAACCATTAAAGCAATAATAAAACACTCAAAACATTCAACAAATTAGTTATTAACCTAAGTTTGTTATGGTTAGAACCTAAGATCCCCAGCGGAGTCGCCAAGCTGTTATACCCCATTTTAACCGGGTCAAAGCGGAGTACAACATATTGGTGATTCCTGACTATTTGACTTAAGGAGTCGCCACCTAATTATTTTTTAATGGTGAATTAGGACACCTAATCAACTAAAAATGAAACTAAACTAAACTCTACTTTTAAAGGTCTTACTAACCTAATAAATTCTAGGTAAGGGTTCTAAATATCCTAACGGGAAGGTCTTAGGCATCCATTAGAATCCATTAAATATGGTTACCGACCAAACTTAGGTTAATATTAAAAATTAAGAGAAAAATATAATAGATTAATACCTTATAAGCAATTTGGGAAAAAGAGTATTTTTCTAAAAAAAATATATATGTAATTAGGTAGAGAGTAAACTTGAACAAAGAAATAACTGTTTTCAAAGAACTGAAATCATTTTTTTGTAAACCATATTCGTTTTCAAATAAAAGTATCCTCCAACATCTTGTATGAATTTAAGAAATTGCACCTTTTAAAAGAAAATTTAACAGTTTTTTTTTTTTTTTTGAGTTTTGAGTGAGTTTTGACCCTTTCATCGCCACTGAAAGATATTTCGCTGTAGAATTTATAACAAAACAATGAAGATATAACGATAAAGAGCACCTCAAACCGTAAGCTTTTCGTTTTCCAACTCAAAAATAGAAACAAAACGTAGTTTCATTTCTTGTCCCTTTGGTTGCCAGTGAAAGATGTTTCGTGATAGAATTTCCGACCTTCATCTCCTCCTCCTCTCTCTCTACATATATTGAAAGCCGTAACTAGCAAGAAAAATATAATTGATTATTATGCATCATCAAGTTTTACATACATTATGAGAGCTTGTAAGGAGCTGGGTATGCTAGACGTTTGAACAGAAATGACACTCGCCTTTCATAGGAATGGGTAGTCAAAACTTGAAGAGCGACTCCATCTTCCTTCCAAATGATCTTGACATAAACTATTGGACCAATGTTGTTACTGAGAGGGATACAATTTAACAATATCTTCAAAAATAACTTTAACAATATCTTTAAAATCAAAATAATCCAAATCCGAAGAAATTCGACCACCAATCCCCCCCCCCCCCCCCCCCCAAAAAAAAAAAAAAAAAAACTAAAATCAATAAAGCATGTAAAATTTTAAACCATGACGGGTCGTTTGGTAGCTAGTAAAAAGACATTTTATTCATATTAATTTCTGTATAACTTATACCATGATTGGTAGCTAGTAAAGAGACACCTTCTTCATGTATTAATTTTTGCATAACTTATACCATTTTTGCACAACTTATACCATGTTTAGTTTGCAATTTAGAAACCCACAGAGCTAATACATGTATAAGTTATGAGGGAATCTATGTATTATTTTATGCAGGGTAGAAGATGGAATAACTAATACATGAATAAAAAGTTGAAATGACAATATTACCCTTATCACTCCCCCCTTAAATACTTTCCTTTTCTAAACGAATATTTTTATATAGTTTGTAATATAATATTTTAATATTAAGAAAATATAATATTTTAATTTAAAAAGTATATAATACTTATTAACTTTTGATATTCAAACCAAAATCCAAAGAAATAATTTATGCATAACTAAACCTTGCATAAGTAAATCATGTATAACTAATACTTGTATAACTAATATTTGTATAACTAATACTGCTGCATTACTAATACTTGCATAAATAATACCTACTTTACCAATCCCTGCATAACTAATACCTACACTACTAATACCTGCATAATCCTAACCAGCTACCAAACGACCCCTAAGGGTTTGAAAGAAATACCAGAAGCTAACACTTTGATCACATTTGATTTTCAATTTTCAGTAATTCAAATAGGAAAAGCTCAAACAAAAATTAAAGCACAACATTTTAAACTAACTATCGGTAACGTAGGTGACAAAAACAGGAAATGAGTGATAATTAGTACTCTAACATTAAGCATTTCTAGTCGCAAAAAAATCTCAAATACCTATAAGAATTACGTTGGAAAAAGTCTCTAAACACATATCCAAGATATAAAATCTACGGTACGGACTTAATAGCTCAATTGGTTGGCTACATGAACTTTTACCTTGTTGGTGAGGCTTTGAATCCCACGTTGTAATCCCCTCGGCCATTTTCCCCTTCCCCAACCCCCAATGTAATTAAAAAAAAAAAAAAAAAAAAGAAAGATATAAAATCTACCTAAAATAAAAAAAGAAGGGAAAGAAGAAAAGAAAGAGTCAACAATATTGAATCACAATTTTAAAAAGCTGGAAACTTCTAAGAAATGGAGGGTAATGATTAATGAAGAGGGGAAGGTCATAACTCAATAGAGTTATTAATAGAGGATTGCACGTATATGGGTCTGGAGGTTACAAATGATAATTAAGGTGTAATTACTTATAAATTAATGAGGCAACTGCTGGGATTTTTATGTTACAATGAAAAGGTGCGATTGATGGGATTAAAACTTATCACATGAATGGGGAAAATTAGGGAAAAGGTAACAAGGGAAAAAAAAAATGGGAGAAAAGGAGAACCTTTACTCTTCAATAGGATCATTACTTTGCTATTAAATACTAAAGATGAAAATTAGTGTACCCCTCAAATTTTATTATTTTGCTGACCCTTGATCTTCCATAGGCTTATCGGTAACTGCAATTTTAAGTACGGATATTAATAGGGGAGGAAAAAGTGTAATTCAGAGAATTAAGAGAGTGACCTTTGGATTATTTACTATACAACATATTATTAATTTAAAAGGAGGAAACATTCGGAAAAATGAGAAAAAAAGATAAATAGTTTTCTAGCCACAGATAGGTGTCACATCACCTTGTATAAGCCTAACTTTATATTATATATAGATATAGATATAGATTAAGGTTATGTCCTCTCCTTTGTAATCTTTTGATTTACAATATACATGGTAAGGGATCTAAGTATACCCCCCACTCACACACACACACACACACAAAACCGTAGGAGAGGAAAACGTTGTTGGATAGCTTAAATTAGAAAAAATAAAAAATAAAGCTTTGTTAATATAGTTGATTTAATTCATGTATGCAATACATGTATTTTTGTTTCGCATTTAATCCTACATAAATTCGACTAATATATAATTTCTACATGGTTTATGCCGGTTAAAATAGTGACCAAACGATGTTAAACGGGCCCTAACACCATAACAAGAAAGCTAAAAAGGAGAGAGAAAGCAAACTAAAGTAAATAAACCAACAAAGACATGAGAGAGAGTCAAAAAGGCATTAAAGGGCTAATTGGATAAACTTGTTTCTTAAGCCAGTAATGGTGCGCCGCTCCCAAGCCAAAAAGAACTCTCCATATTATTAATAACTTATAAATAATCCCTTGATGAATGGACCAAATTCTACCTTTCTTTTCAAGTGATTTTCTTTTTTAACCAAAGATTAGCCAAGGAAAATAAAGCTAAAACAGACAAAAGGTTACATAAAAGTTCAAATTTAAACTAAAGATCATCAATCTTTTTTCTTTTTTGATATAGTGGAATCAACAAATTAACTAACGACTAAATTTGTTAGGACAAGAAATTTCATATCATTAAGTGCATTATTCCAGAGTAGTAAAGCATTTGCTAGAAAATTGGCATACTGATTTGCCTCCCTTCGTACATGTCTAAATTGTGACTTTATTTATTGTCTTAAGTAAATATATACAATATTCAATGATGAGACTAAGCGGATGATGTTATACTCCTCTTCATTGATAAGTCTAAAGGCAATAAAGCATCATCCATCTGCGCAAGTAAGGATTCAGAATATTTCTTGATTCAAACAGTACTACTAGAGAAAAAAGTATAGAATTCCACACTTTTTTGTACATATGTTCAATCAAGTTGATGATATCAAGAGGGTAAAGTGCCAAAAAAGCAAATAAGGCCACCTAATACAAAATTGAAAACAAAGTTACAGAGACAGTGGTGCCTTGCTGGTAGTAGTGTATTGGACTAACAGACAACCCCAAAAAGAAGAAGCCATGATTATGACCGAACATTTACGGCCTCATTCTTCATATATACCAATCCAAAGAAGAGAAGTTTCTTTGTCTTCTTCAAATTATTGGTATTTCATTTTCATTATTTTTGTACTACCATCTGGACCAACTAGGAGGTCTTGTCATCGAATTTTATTGCAGACATGATCACGATCGAATATGCTATGAAAGAAAAGGATTGGGGTATTTGCATATATAGACAAAGAGAAAACTAAGAGGCCAGGTAAGGGGTAGTACGGTACAAGCGAATGAATATCGTTCTGACATCAAAGCCTGTAGTTAAAAGGTTAAATCTAGGAAATAAATATCGTTCTACACTCGAGCCTATAGTCGGTAGGTCAAATCGCTATCCAAATGATTAAATTGAAGCTATTACCATGCACTTCGAATTGGAACATATGTGTGTTTACATTTATTGTTTAACGGTGAACTATTATATGCTAGTACGCAACATAAACGAATAAAAGAGTCGTTTTTTTTTCCTGGAATAAAAGTGTCACTTAGGGCATGTTTGGTAGGAGCGTACAAAGGAAACCGACAAACCGATAATTTGAGTCAAACCGAAAAAAAAAAACCAATTAGTGGTTTGGTTTTAAAAAGAAAACACGACCACCATTGGTTTAGTTTGGTTCAATTAAAAAAAGTCAAATCGAACCAACCCAACTCAACATTATATGTATAAAAATTTTAAAATATTTTATACATAAAAATATTTATTATAATGTAATTTATATATATTTCTTAAGCTTTTTCAAAGCAATACTAATGCTAACAAAAGAAATTCAGTTCTAACACTTCTAAAAGACAATAATGTTGAATATCTATTCTTTAATTTTATTTTTTCTTTAATATTGAGTTGTGTAATTTATACTTATTAGCCGTACTTATTTTAGCATGACTTAGTACTTTTAGATTATGATCATTTTCTATATGCCTTATAAATTTGGTGTATTTATTATAGCATGACTTAGTACTTTTAGATTATGACTATTTCATTACTTTTTTTATTGATATTTTAGAACAATGTCATCTCTCATATCACATTTTGTGTTATTTTCTTAAAAAATATCTTAATTAGATAGTCGAGCGTTTCTTACTAGGACTAAAGAAATATTCGAAGTACAAGTTCTATGTTTTATATGAAGACTTTACCGAAAAACCCAAAAAACCCGAGCAACCCGAAAAAATCGAGAAAATTCGAGGTTGAAAAACCCGACTTTTGTTGGTTTAGTTTGGTTTGTAGATTTAAAAACCTGATCCAATTGATTGGTTTTGTAATTGAAAAACCCGAACCAACCCGGTCCATGTACACCCCTAATGTTTGGTATGAAGGAAAATGTTTTCATATAAAATATTATCTTGGAAAACAAGTGTTTCTTACTTATTTTCTAGTATTTGATAAGTATGAAAAAGTATTATCCCAAAAATATTTATTTGTAATCTAGCAAAACGTTATGGGGTGGGATAGGGTGGGGAATGGAGGGTCAGGGGTGGCGCACTACAAAGAACAGAGGTTTTTCGCACCGATGTTCAGTGGAATTTTTTTTCTATAAAACATATTTTTTCCACTTCATTCCACCGAACCAACTCACCGAGAAAACATATAGTGGGATAAGTTCCCCTTGAAATGCTGAGAAACTTTCTAATTTTTCCGTAAAGAAACACTACTATTTAGGTTTTTCCCACTAACATTCATTGGGAATTTTGGGCTTCTTCTTTGCTAGGATCATTCCATTTCTCGATTCCCTCGATCGGCTCCTTTCTTTAATCGAGGGCATTCCTCTTTACGACGGAGACGCTGGAAGGGGTGTTAGCTCTTCGAGAGAACCAAGCATTCTCGCGGCTGAAGAAGAGCCAGGGGATTGGTCCGAGACCGAAAGAGCCTTGGATCAACTTGAATTGGCCAAGGTTCAAGAACAAAAAAATCGCTTGACCGAACAGATTAGCCCCTGATTGAATCAGAGAAGGCACGCCTCGTTCGAAGGTTGTGGCACCGCAACTTGGGTGACCTCCCATCACCAAGCGAGATGGTCCAAATTATTATTGAACGCTTTGTTGGTTTTTCAGTGTAAAAATACTGAACATTCTTCCAAACTATGACCAACAAACATGAGAAAATTGGAATCTCTGTACCAAACACACCCTTAATAATGACTTAAAATTCAGGTTTTACCGTGACTCATCATTAGACACTGAGACAGAATCATCACTTTCAGGGGAATGTTTCAATGCTTAAAAACCTTATAATTTGGACGTGTTTCTTCCAAGGCGTGAACCATCATTTGGCACTCGCATGCGTTTCTTATCAATGATAATATCTTCCTCATCATCAAATTCTCAGAGTCAACTTAATTATTGTTAAATTTAAGTTTTATGTAGACAGTGCAAAAAATATTTATACAATTAGATCATTTATTAGATATTCATTTTTTGGGGCATTAGATATTCATATAGTTTCCTTTTACTTGTCGAGTATATTTTTAAAAAAAAAAATCTCTTTCACTTGTTCACTTTAGCAAATATATATATATATATATATATATATTCGATTTTACTCTTATCATTAATTTATCCATTTTTCGAATTTATCTTAGTACTTGTAGTCAAATTTAGATTTCTAAAGCATAGCAAATATGACTAATTTAGCAAATCAAACACTTAATTAATATTTTGTAAGAATAGTGCAAAATGTTATGGAGGGAATAATTTCAGAAAAAATTCTTGATATAAATAATTAATTGACAATTTGGTATATTGCTAAGTAATATGTTATCATTTTAAAAAAAATACTGAAAATATATAAAAAAAAAATTACACTACCAGTATATACTAGTATAACTTAATTTGTTTTATCAAATAATAGGCCCTCACACACTCCCACTCAATTTTAACTTTTTTTTCCCTTTTCAAAATTTCAAATTCATCAGGTGGTTTAAAATTTTGAGTCTTTATCCTGGTCAAATGTTCTGCTACTGCTCGACAATCGTAAAAGGAGTGATCTGGAAAGTTGTAAACAATTAGGACATTCTTAAAGACAAGACAAACATGCCAGCCTTAAAATCAGTTTTACAAATTATAGGAAAGTAAGAGAGAGGAAAAAAAATGGTGGCCAATATTCCAAAAATATTCAAAGGCTTGATTGTCTTTGTTTGTTCCAAGAAATTGTCATCACAGAACACAAGAGGATCTAACAAACTATTTGTACTCCCTCCTTCCCATATTGTAGTTGTAAACATCACTATACATATCCGTCCCAAAATTTGCAAAAGCAAGATAGAGTTAATTAATTTACTCTTAAAATTAATTGTTTTTGAAAGTAAATAATATTAATTACATTAAAAAGAGTTAAGGGTAAATTAGCCGTGAGGTGAACAAGATAGCGGATAGACTCGCAAACTATGGAAGCTCTCAACAAGTCCAAGTGATAGAAGAGGGAGAAACAATATTTTGAGATGTTCCTCCCCATTTTATCATTATTTTGTTAAACAATGAATCTCTCAGTAGAGACTATTTAGGGATTGCATTGTTTAGGTCTATCACAGCTTTGTAATGACTCTTTACTTTCATGTTTAATTTTAGTTATAAAATTCCGTCGCTTAAGCAAAAAATAAAAAAGATAAATTAGTAAAAACACTTAATATTATATATGTTTCCTTAAAGAGCGTGTAAAAAGAAAATATGACTACTAATATGGGACACAAGGAGTAGCTTTCTATTCTTTTTAATATAAACATTTAATTAAAAATATACTAGCACCGTAAAATAACACAATATTTACAAGCCCACCACATATAATAATGTAAGAAATACACCATATCATCGACTAATTTATAAACGTTTAGTCCTTAATTTTATTTTATTTTAAAAAAAGCACACTCAGCAGCTATAGGATATTCCAGCACTAAAAGTACATCATCAGTAATTAAAGAGTAATTAACTTTCTTCAAATCATTGGAGAAGACGAAGATGAAGATGAAGACGAAGACGAAGAAGTAGCTGGATATGGCCAAAATTGTGCATTTTTCACCTTTGAAACACTTGCCAATACACCTAGTGGAGTCACATCGCCGATGACTGTTACTTTCTTTGAAGCCAAATCTATAGTAACTGATTTCACTCCTGCATATTTTAATCCAAAAACATTGCTTTCTGTTAATTGGATATATATAACCTATCCCTAATCCATTATTAATATTATACTAACTATAATATAATTAATAGTACTAGTACACAACTTGCCTTCCATTCTGGAGATATGTTTTCTTACTTTCCCTTCACAACCTTTGCAGTGGATTGACACCCTCAATTCCACAATCTGTCAAAACACGCCATTAACAAAATTTAAGTTCTATTTACTGAAGATAAGTTCACCATTTATAAGGTAAAATAAGAATTGGCGACCGACAAATTTTGTATCTAAACAGTAATTATTATTTTTCCCGGTAATTCAATATTTCATTTCCAACTTAGTTTGGTGTTTCTCTGGAGGCAGTGCCCCCAGTAACTCCAATAATTGTTTGTGGGTCATTTACAACACCATCCGGAGTAGGTATCCGGGAATATCTAAACAGTAAATGTCATCGCTTCCTATTTAGCGTTGGATATATGTTATCTATGAGCAATTTAGCAACAAAGTTCATAGCTACTTCTAGAATTTTTAGTGTTATACGCTTAACTTGACAAGTTGGTAACTAATCTGCTATAATATGTTCAACTACACTGATTGTGTATATATAATTTAAATCCTAAATAGTGTTGTTAGCCACAAATTAAGAAATTACAAAGAAAGCAAAATGAAAAAAAAAAAATTATACTCCGTTTTACTATATAAAAAAAAGATGCAAAAGTAAATAAACAAACCTGTTCACGGGGGCATGAAGGATTTGATGAAGATTTATAGACACATAATTCATTTGAGTAAGCTTGTGAAGGTTTATAGACCGGAGATTCATGCGAATGAGTCGATGAAGATCGATACATGAGACGTTCATTGGTGCTTTTAGCCCTTAATGGTTTGCTAGGAACCAAAGCTTTTGCATCTCCAGAAGTAGTACAATCTGATGATGATAAGAAATCTATGAATTTAGTATCACTTAACAAATACCTAGAGGAATCATGAGGAGAAGCTAAGTCAGTGATATCAGCTGAGCTTTTTCGACGTAATTCACTTGGTTTACTAGTGCTTTTTCGACCCTTTTGATAGTAGTAATTTTTGGGATCAAATGGAAGTTGATGAGAAGAACAAGGGACTGGAGTTTTGATTTTTGAAGTAACGTCACCTAATCGTTCGATTTTACGATCAATTTGACGCCTAAGGCCTCGACGGACCATAGCATGTTGATCCATGCTTGAACATATGGCTGTGGAAGCTGGAGAAGCACAAAAAAGATCTATGGATTTCATTTCTTTTTATTTTGAGGCCAAGAAAATGATGAAAACTCAGAGGAGAAGTGGAAATTAATAGGCTAGCTAGTTATAATAATGTTATAGTAGGGAAAATGATGGAAGGGAGAGTAGTATAGCAAAGATTTTTCAAAATGAAGGGGATGAATTTATAAAGTGGTAGTAGACTATAGTCGGGGCCGGATTTAAAAGCCCGACTATGGATTCACGTGATCTAATAATTTTTATTCAAACTTTGTATACATGTTAAGAAATTTATTAAATATCTATAAATATTTAATAGTAAATTCATTTATTATTATAGTATTAATTTGAAATTGCTATTGAAACACATAAACTTAAATGCTAAATTAGCCTTTTTCAAGTGAAGTGGTAGATGGGATACAAAGGAGATATTAAAACAACGAGAAAAATAAGTTCAAGTTGGACAAAAAAGAGAAAAAGATGGTAACTATGGGCCCCAAGAAGAATTTTGATGAATAATCTAAACCACAGGGGACACAGGATTTATCTGGACCTCTTAAAGTTGCGTCTGCATTTTTCCATTTCTCTCCTTTTGTTTTTCTTTCATGTTTTCAGCGGTACTGCGTGGGTGGGTGGGCGGGCAGTAGAGAAGGTTATTGTTTGAGTTTAACTTTTTATATTTGAACAAGTATAAAAGAACTCTTATGTTATTAGATAATTTAAGAGATATTTACGTATATAAATAGTTTTACATAATAAGTGGAATCAATGACCTAAAAATTAAGATCGATACTTCTTTGCTTCAATTTATGTGGCTTGATTCGAAGTACGAAGCCAAATTAACTAATGTTTGTGTCAATTTGGATATAATTTTTTTTAATTTTTTTTGAAATAAAATTTACATATTAAAAAACTACATAAAAAGTACTATAAGTAACTATAGTTAGCAAATATTTAGAAAGTACTTAAAAGAATTATCAAAGGAAATATCATATGGCTCTCAAAATAATATAACTATAACAATAAATTGAAATGGAGAGGAAGTGTAATCGAAGGAGCCAAATTCAATATATTAGTACGTGTTGATCCCTGAACCTTAGGTAAATAATTTAATTTTCAACCAAATGCACCACTAAGCCTTTTGTAGCATGAGTTTCAAAAGATAATACTAGATATATTTTAAGAACTATATAAATAATATACTGAGTTTAATCTAGTAACCATCCTAAATTCTCCCCGTGTAGAATTTCTTTAAATTTTCGGTGTATAATTAAAGTTAATTAATTTTCTTTTCTACTTTTGTGACCTTTCCTGTGAATGATTACGAGCATTAATAGCAGCAATTGTAGGAAAATTTGAAGAGTAATTTAAGTAGTAGACCATATTATTACCATATCATTGCCCACAGGATTTGACTACTATTAGGAAATTTTCAGATATGATAGGCATGGAAGGTCATATGATCAGGCTAACCGAAAGTAGCCTTTCTTGTCTGCTTTGAAATTTGTTCCTCACCAAAGTATCTTTTTTTTTTTTTTTTTTTTTTTTTTGAGGTAATATCTTCAATTTTGTTGCTGAGTATATGGAGTAGTTGATCCTTGCTTCCAACCAATGCTATTTTCAAATTTCACCACTAAGGCACTACTCATTAACAAAAATAATTGGAGATTATAAATTAACTCGATTAAGGAATTTTGAAAAGATTATACACTCCACATGTGGAATTTAATACTCACTATCATCAGAGATTATTCCTGCATGGATTTTCTTGAATTCCAAACATTCCGATTTCTACCTAGGAAATGAGCTAAATATAAATTTAAAAAATTGTACTCTCCTGCAAGTACGGCATGGGAAATGTTAAACAAATAAAAATAAAAAATCACATGATTTCGACCGAGTTAGCTTTAGTTATAGCTTATATTATCTGAATAAATTTTTGAAAGAAGAAAGTTAAAGACTAAAGACCTGGATTTTGGACCCAAATTTCTGGACTAATATTAGATGAAGACAAAGCAAGAGTCAATTCCAACAATTAATTGCGGAAAAAGTTAAAGATAAAGACAAATTAAGACAAATAAAGATGAGCTAATTCAGGATTTAATACAAGTGATAACAAAACCAGTTGGAGCTCACGTGATAAAGTGCTTATTTCAAGAATTCTCTCCAATTAAATTGGTAATTGTTCAACTTCATTGGTGTTACTACTTTATACATATATTACTGAAAAAGGCACTAGTTTTTCTGGGGTCTGAACATTGATACCAAAATTATTCTGATGCATTATCATGCAGATGGTTTCACTTTTGCCACAGCTATGTACTTGTTTGAGTAAAAATTTATGTTTTACCCAAATAGTTGAATTTGTGCTGAGGTTAACCACAGTTGGTAGTAATTTGATACAAATGTAAGAGTTAACACAAGCAAGTTATTAACTATCTATAAAAAATAAGTAAATAAAAAGAAGAAGTAAACTTATGCCAATTGTGATGAACAATAATAATGAATTTCCTCTTTTCCAAGAACGAGTAAGAACTTTAATGATTAGAGAATAATGATGGTGTGAATAAGTAAAAAAGAATAATCGGTAGAAGTCTCTTTTTTAGTCGGATTGATCCCCCTCATATACGAGTGAAAGTCCTATTTATAGGTATCTGGTCCTATCTGGTACTCTTTCCATTGTGTGTCTGTAACGACAATCATTAATTGTTGAATTGATGGTTGTCATTTAATTCCTTGATTCTGGCCGTTAATAACCGTTTTGTCGTTACTGCATTAACTCCATTTAATGCGTAGTAAAGAGGGTCTTGTATGTTGTTCCTGTTGATGTTCTCTCCGTTGACCCAGTTTGTTGCCTCTCCGTAAATACTATGCTCAGCATTACCATCTGATATTTATACGTCGTTGA
>NC_081348.1:55280535-55310216 GCF_029784015.1 Lycium ferocissimum
CCTTCTTATTGCCTCTTCCTGGTAGAATCCAATCGGGATTAATCCCGGTTAAAGGGTACATCTCGTAGAATATGTTTCCGTGTTAGGAATGATATAGCTTCGAATTGCTTATGCTGCAATTGTTGGCGATGATCTTCTCGTTTGCTCCTATATTGTCTTGTCTTTATTCTGAATCATGGTTGCTATCATATTTGAATGCGAAAACAGAAGAAAATACCAAAGTAATAACGGTTGGGTAAACATAGATAAAATAGAGATCAAACTACAAAGCCAACTGTAGACTTCCCACAGACGACGCCAAACTGTTTGAGTCAAAATTTATGTTTTACCCAAATAGTTGAATTTGTCTTTGAGGTTAACCACAGTTGGTAGTAATTTGATACAAATGTAAGAGTTAACACAAGCAAGTTATTAACTATCTATAAAAAATAAGTAAATAAAAAGAAGAAGTAAACTTATGCCAATTGTGATGAACAATAATAATGAATTTCCTCCTTTCCAAGAACGAGTAAGAGCTTTAATGATCAGAGAATAATGATGGTGTGAATAAGTAAAAAGAATAATCAGTAGAAGTCTCTTTTTTAGTCAGAATTGGATCCCCTCATTTACGAGTGAAAGTCCTATTTATAGGTATGTGGTCCTATCTGGTGCTCTTTCCGTTGTGTGTCTGTAACGACAATCATTAATTGTTGAATTGATGATTGTCATTTAATTCCTTGATTCTGGCCATTAGTAACCGTTTTGTCGTTACTGCATTAACTCCATTTAATGCGTAGTAAAGAGGGTCTTTTATGTTGTTCCCGTTGATGTTCTCTCCGTTGACCCAATTTGCTGCCTCTCTGTAAATGCTATGCTCGGCATTACCACCTGATATTTATACTTCGTTGAATAAACTTACACGTGTGGACTACATGTTGGTGCACGTGTCAGGTGCATTTTTTTACCCATACAGTACTCCATATATTTTATACTCGATATTAAATTGGTTTTGGAACCTTTTTTCATCATACTGTCAATTTTTTGGGAGAATTTTTTTTCTTTGATATTATTGTCATGCCTCTAAGTTGGAGTTCGACGTGATCGACACTCAACATCTACTGGCCGTTAATCATGTTCAAGCTGACTAATACCCATTTTTGCAATTAGCTTGGAAATAACCACTTTTAATTGTTTGAATAATGAATCAAACGCTAAAACATCTGTAACTGTGAGTTAAATCAGTTGTCAAGTCATGAACCTCTAACTAACAGTATACGTAAGTATTTGAGGTACTTTCGTAGGAATAACATAAGTGTCTAGTCTTTGGGGGTAGTTTCTAGGAATAAAATAAGTGTCTAAAATAAATAAAAGGTTGGAGATAGTCTGTTATACCACTAGGATGAATCATTGGAGTCTGTCAATTAAAATTAGAAACATCTGCCTCTAGCCACGAAGTCTTATTTATATTTTGTGAAAATTCTTAATTTCTCTCTTCCTGGCCTAACTTTAAATTAAATTCTGCGATTTTCTGGACCAAAGGAATTGCTGTTGCACATTGCAGAGCCATAGCGTCAGGCAGGGGCTTACAATCAAGTGAGTCCCAACTGATCATATGACATTAGGGGGCCTTACAATATTTTTCTATTCAAACCATAACCGAATCCTTTACATCATTGGACACTTAAATTCTTTGACCCATTGTACTAGGCTACATGTTATAACAATGTCTTTTAGTGATCTTAAATAACAGAAAAATTTAGTTCAAAGGTTGGAATACAGAGAGAGATAATCAACCAAAAGAGCATTAGAAGAAAATGTATACGGAAAGTTCGAGGTAATGAGTAAAATAAATAATAAAACATCCAAAGGACCAGAAAATTTTGTATTGTCGAATTTCTTCAACAAATCTCAAACAGATCAACTAAAAAAGCTTTTCCAACAAACCGAACACATAATTCTTGATGAAATGTCAAATGCACAAATTTAGTCAAGATCCTGGAGTAAATTAATTTCATTAGTGGTAGACCACATGCAATTTATCCAGAACTG
Organism: Lycium ferocissimum; assembly: GCF_029784015.1. Classification (NCBI taxonomy): domain Eukaryota; kingdom Viridiplantae; phylum Streptophyta; class Magnoliopsida; order Solanales; family Solanaceae; genus Lycium; species Lycium ferocissimum. The sequence continues at coordinate 55,282,564 of NC_081348.1, forward strand.
TTACTATTAGACATATTTAACTATCCTTAAAAAGTGAATACTGCTAATACCCCTAACTTTATAGTTAGCAAATGGTTGTAATGATTATACTTTGTAAAAATGGGGTTAATGTGTTTCCCTTTGGTAGGTCCAATTTGATTTCAGAAATATTTAAGTGGATATTAAAGGTTGGTATCATAATTACATTCTGAGATTGCTTAGTGATTAGCGTTACAATAATTTTATCAAAGTTGACTGTGTGATCGATCCTTTTTAACTAACATCAATCCTTTAACTGATCTTGTGTTAAAAAATTTCTTGATTTTGGGTCCACACAGTCATGATTAATATAAAGTTTTGTACTTGATAAAAAAGTAAAGATTTTTCTTTCTTTTCCCCCCTTCATCAGAAAAAGGAGTCAGCATAGCAGCGTGACAAACAAAAATTAGCTACTACTATTAAAAGACAGCAAGGCGTTTTAGTTAGAGGTAGGTTTGAATTTATTCCATTTTAACTTAATCCTTGTTATGTTGAATAATTAGAGGACTCTACAAGTAAATTTAAAATAATTAACTTGATTCGGATTAACTAACAGCGAAGGGAAGCCTTGGAGCAACAGTTAAGTTGTCTCCGTGTGAAGTGTGAACTACAAATCACAGGTTCGAACCATGGAAGCAGGGCCGACTAGAGGGTAAGGCCTCTAAGGCCATTGCTTTAGGCCCCCAAATTTTGGGGACCCATTTTTTAATAATAGTATGTGTATATGTCATTTTTTTTAAAAAAATTATTAAAAATTACAGTGCAGAAACTATGAGGGTAAGGCCTCTAAGGCCATTGCTTTAGGCCTCCAAAATTTGGGCCCCCCATTTTTTAATAATAGTATGTGTACATGTCATTTTAAAAAAACAATTATTAAAAATTATATTGCAGAAACTATGAAGTATTTGTTCCCGTCATTTCAAAATAATTGGTATCTTTCACTTCTCGAGAGTCGATTTGATTAATAATTGAAGCTAAATTTGATTTAATTAATTCAATATATCAAAATTAAAAGTAAGATTTTAAAAAACTATGCGAAAAATACTGTAAGTTGTAATTTTTCTCATATCAATACGATTAAAAAAATACATCTTAAAAACGTTGATCAAATTGTACACGATTTGACTCTTCAGAAATAAAATATGACAAGTATGTTGGGATTGAACGAGTATAAAAAAGAAAACTTTTAAACTTATGATTGATATTATTGTTGAAAAAAACTAGGTAATAGGAATAACTCATTTAGCTCTTTACATTACCTCTGAATATAGATCTTTTTGGGTCATCTACATTTGTCCTTGGAATAAATTACACAAATTATGCTATCTCGTTTTTTCCTTCTTATAAGAAAATTTCACTCTTACGTTATTTCCTTTGTTCAAGTAAGCAATTACACTGTCCAATACAATGTCGATAGTGCATCAAAGGTTGTAAATTGCATGTCTTTTTTTCAAATTCAACAATCAAATTCTATTATTCTAACTTTTTCTTTAAATTTAAAGTTTGATATTTTCATATTTCTACTTCATAGGTATATATTGCCTTTTTATTATACTTTTATTATCTACGGTATCTAAAGAAATTTAAAATGGATTTGCTATGTATTATCAATTGAAAGGAAAAGCATTAAAAAAATAATCAACGAGTTTGCATAGTATATATACATAGTGAGTGTGTGTCAAATTAAGGCCTCATATTGAAGTTTGGCTTTGGGCCACCAAATTTGTTGAGCCACCTCTGTGTGGAGGTAGCCACTAATGCTTGCATTAGATTAGGCTATCTATAATATATCATATTCCTTGGGGTGCGGCTCTTTCTCGGACCTGCTAACGCAACAACGGATGCTTGAATTGTGTACTGCCAAATTAACTTAATGAAGCATTTGCGCAACTAAAAGTCATGTTACGTACTCTTACTCAAAAGTAAAATTTACTTGGCATAGCTTACATTATTACCTATTTATGGAACATAACTAAACTTTACAATAATTATATTTGGTAGCTAAATAATAACATATTTACTTCCTATAGCTATCACTTTTTTACTACTCATCTGATAACCTCCCACACCCCTAAATTTAAGCAAAAAAAAACGTCCCTCTCTCCTATCCCTCTAAATACACGTCATTATGCCCAATATCCCTTAATTTCCTCAATTTCAAATCAGTTTTACAATAGTTCAACTTCCTTGTTTATCTCTAATTAACTACTCATTAATTTCACTCATAATTCAAATCTAATTCCCCAAAAAAGGTAAGATTCTATACTGATTTTTACGTTTCACCGTGTATTTAACTTATATATATATATATATATATACGTTTGAATCAGCAATGCAACTCTAAATAATTAATTATCACTGTTTATTCTTGGTTGTTTTTTGTTAGATTCAAGTGAAATGGCTAAGAAAGCTTCTACTCCGATGAGGACTAGAGGTATAGAACCTGAATTTTCAATTCCTAATGTTTTGGATTGATATTTTAATAGTTGTTTTTCATATATATATTTTGCATATATTTTTAATTGTATTTTGATTATTATGTTCAATATTACTTATTCTGGTTTCTGTTTACTATATTTCAGATATATTTTTCATATATTTTTCAAAATTTCAGAAAAATAAAAAAAATAAAAAAGTTGCAGTGAAAACGTTGTTACCTCAATTATGACTATATTTTGGCTATATTTTAATTGTATTTTGATTATTATGTTCAATATTACTTATTTTGGTTTCTGTTGACTATATTTCAGATATATTTTTCATATATTTTGACTATATTTTTCAAAATTTCAGAAAAATAAAAAAAATAAAAAAGTTGCAGTGAAAAAATTGTTACCTCAATTATAAACTTAACTTGAATTCGATATTTCAACAGATGAATTCAAATATATATTCGTCGTTTAAAACGAGCTCTTTTCACTGGTTTGATATTGTTATTTTTCAAAGTTTTTTGATGAACTAGTTTTTGAATCTTTTTTTTTTTTTTTTGTTAAAAATATGAATGTACTTTTTGAATTCAATTTTTTTTGAATTTGTTAGCTGTTTGAATGAGATATGAGATCAGATATGGAATGGGAGGATATTTGCGTGAATCAGGGAACATTAAAAACTGATTTTAATTTAAATTGGAATAGATTTTGTTTCCATAAATATAGCACTTTCAGTTTTCTCAGCGTGTATATTTAAAACTATATTTATCCTATATTTAAGTCGACGCATCTACTAGCTAAATATAGGTCCTCTAGCTACGAATTGTAAATGTAGAACATGTAGTTATAGGTTGTTAGAAGGAGTTAAAAGGTAGCTATTTGTGAAAATTTTACTATTCAAAATCCAAACAATATAATGAATATCAAATACTTTAATTTTACTTTTCTAATTTTTTAACAAATATTCTGGTAGGGTCACAAATACAGACATATATCCAACTAACAACCTAGAAAGGAATTCTTTGTCCCTCTGGATGGAAAGTGCGACTACGGATTTTCTTCATTCATCAATATAGTTAATATTTCATTAATACACTTTATATCCAACTTCTAATTAAAATAAGATAATTATATTTATGTGAATACTCACATACATGTGGGTCGTACTGAAATTATTTGGTCCTTGAGCACGCGATTAAAGCTGTGGGCCTTTCTTTTTCTTCCTTTTTTTGATCGTTACATTTCTTTTGGTTTATTAATTTCATGACTTACGTGTTATATCATACTTTTTGTTTCTTTTCCATCACTGTGGTCGATTAGTTACAGTGTAGTTGTAATTATTAGGAAGTAGAAATGGTATCAAACTACCGAACATGCAATTTATGTCAAACAGACAATGAGTAGTTATGATACGACTAAATTCTACTATACAATTTAAAACATGGACCGTTGATGATGAAGCAATAGTAGTATTACTTGGATGATTATGGGAATTCGACATCTATTTTTTCTGAAACTCTTTAGGTGAGCTTCCTGTTGGGTGTACAAATAAAATTTTATATTAATAATTAAAAAGAAAAAAATGTTATATTCAAAGTGTAGAATATTCTTAATGTGTTAAACTGTTTCAAAAATTCGTCATATTAAAATGTTTTTTATATTATTTTAGCCCAACACTTCAGCTAATGAATAATGAGAAGAAGGTAGATGAAAGGATGGCCTTTCCAAAGATTTAATCTACCCAAGGGGTCGTTTGGTTGCCGATTAGAATTATGTAGGGATTAGTTATTTATGTACATCTATTTCATTTTTTACCTTGCATCTCTTATAACCTATACATGTGTTAGTTATGCGGGATTGTAAATTGGTACGTAACCGAACATTGTACTCGGTATCTTTGAATTTTATACATAACAACTAAAATGCTACCAAACATGATACTAATTATCTTTGATTTTAGTACATAAATGACTCACTTCCTAACCAACAACCAAAACGACCCAAGTGTTTTGCGGGGGTGGCTCAACAAATTTGGTGGAAGCCAAACTGCAATATGAGGCCTTAATTTATTTTGTGCCATTTATTCCAGTGTCAAATGTAGATGACCCAAAAATATCTATATTCAAAGGTAATGTAAAGATTTAAATGTGTTATATATTTTTCAACACTACTATCAATCATAATTTCAAAAAAATTCTTTTTTATACTCGTTCCATCCCAACATGTAATATTTCGTTTCTAAAGAGTCAAATCGTATACATTTTGATCAATATTTTTAAGATATATTTTTTCATCATATTGATATGAGAGAAATTACAACTTATAGTACTTTTCGTATAGTTTTTGAATATCCAACTTTTAATGTATTGAATTAATCAAAGCTTAGCTTCGAACATTAATCAAATTGACTCTCGAAAAGTGAAAAATACCAATTATTTTGGAATGGAGGGAGTAAATATTTCATAGTTTCTACACAATAGTTTTTAATATTTAAAAAAATATATATATATACACACCCTATAATTAGAAAATGAAGCCCCCAAAATTTGGGGGCCTAAGGCAATGACCTTAGAGACCTTACCCTCTAGGCGGCCCTCGTGTTTTCAAGTATGAATTGCACTCTACTGATTACAATTACATCAATCCTGGAAAATTGACATTTGGTTTTGGTGGGTTATTATTAGGGAAAACCACACAAAATGCCCTTAAAATGCAAAATATTTACCCTCCTCATGCCTTCTATAAAGTAATTTCTCTTCTTACCCAACCGGCCGAAAATATTTATCCGAGTACCCCCTCGTCCAAAATCCTTCCTCCTAATACCATCACAGTATATTTATATATCATGATGGTATCATGAAGGACTAAGAGAAGGACTGAGAAGCGATCACCTACATGATACCATCTCAGTATGTTTATATATCACGATGGTAGTGTCTCATTGAACAGTCCTCCATGATACCATCATAAATATATGTACATAAGATGATGGTATCATAGAGCTAGATTTTCTTGAGAAAAGTGTGTCTTTTGAATAAATGAACATGATACCATTTCAATATATTATATACCGTGTTGGTATCATAATTCTGGGGGCATTTCAAATAAATAATTTGAGGGCATGAAGGTATGGGGGGCAAGAGCGAGCAATTATTTTGTTTTTCAGGGACAATCACGTTCTTTTCCTTATTATTATTCTTTTTCTAAAATCATAATAACAAATAAAAGTAGGCCAATATTCAACTCTAACTCCACCAAGAACTTCCCAACCGTTCTCCTATCTACTCCCTCTCCTGCTTTAGCACCACGTACCCTTAACTAATTAATTTCAAATGACACCTCTTTTCATTTCGATTCACCAAAATGTTTGAAATCATTTCATTTTCTAATGACTTCTACAACTTTCAAGAAAACAAATATATTAAAATATTTAATTTTAAATTTCAATTTAATATTTCTTTATCAAATTAACTTTTTCTGTCACGTTAGTGATTTTCTTCCATTATATATTTATCGAATGTCTTAGAGATAGATCAAACTAGCATCTTGAACTTGGTATAAAAGACTGCTATTGAAGTGAGTGCTTTGTAATATGAGTTTCAAATGAGAGGAATTTACACAGGATACAAGATTTTAAAAGTAATTTAAGAAATTATAATTATTTTAAAATTTTCTTATAAATACAATTTATTACAAGTTTTTAATATATATATGTCGGTTAAGGGCATCAAGATAGGAAAATTAAATCACTCAACATCTTAAATATAGAATTATAAGCAAGATTCACCCACCTGAATATAGTTATTTTCAGAAATAGATGTATACATTTGGTATAATATACATATACCAAATGTGAGGTAATGCTATCATGATGTTGTTTCTGCTTTACTTGAGCCGAGGGAATCTATCAGAAATAGCTTCTCTACCTGCCAAGGTAGGGATAAGGTCTTCGTATTCATACACTCTACCGGCCTCCCTGGACTCCACTTGTGGGGTTACATTTGGTATGTTGTTGTCTACCAAATGTGAGGTAAAATATGTATATTATACTTATATATAAGTACACTATGTTACGTATATTCTTTGTATGATTATATTATGTGAATATACAAAAAATGGTTGTATAATATATATATAACTTCTATTATACTAAAAATATGTCCATTATATATTTATACATTTGATACATATACATATACCAAATGTGTAGTAAAATATTTACAATTTACACATAAATAAATAAAACATGTTACATATATTCTCTATATGTTTATACTATACCAAAAACATACCAAATATGTATGTATAAAATGTTTTTTTCATAGCAAGCTACATATTCGGTTAAAAAAGAAATTGCAAAATTTTTGCACTTTACAACAACAATAACATATTCAGTGTAATTTCACAAGTGAAATCTGGAAGGATAGGGTGTACGCAGACCTTACCCCTATCTTTGTGGGGATAGAGAGGTTGTTTCCGTTGGACCCTCGACATTTTGCACTCTAAAGATAAGAAAAGGATAACTATTTTGGCGGGAAAAAAAGTAGTCCATCTTTTTGCTGGTAAAGAGGAAATTGCATATAATTAAAAGCGAAAGTAAGAGTCATTACAAGTCGGAACAGATCGATTAGATGTCGTTCCCAAGAAGTTTTTGTGAATAAAAGAGGAAATAAAGGTAGGTGGCTTGTTAAAAAAAAAACATCTTCTTCCCTAGCTATTACATTTGAGTTCCACCGTCCTTCCACGTCCTTCCATAGTTAGCTGGGTGTTGTGCAATTGAGTTCGCTTTACGGTAGATGTGGTTTGGCGGTTGTCTCATTGTTGCAATTAGAAACCTACAGTCATTCAACAGACTGAAATAAGATTTTTTTTCCTTTGACTGTGTGCTTAGGATAATAGAAATAAAGAAGATTGTAGAAAATTTCTGTTGTATTTCCTTGAATGTAAAACTGTACAAGGCTATGTATTTATACACTAGCTAAGAGCATCTAAAAATATCTAAGCGAATAACGGACTACTACACCTGATCTTTGGCCATTTTCAACACAAGTTTTGGAGACTAGGGTTCATCAGCTCACACTTTGGAGAGTCCGGAACCAAAATGCCCCAGAAAAAATCATGTAGAACCAAAACACCCCAACAAAAAAAAAGTGACAAAAGTACCTTTAGCGCAGTAATTTACTGCGCTAAAGCGATTTGAGACGGAGTCGTTAATCGCTTTAGCGCAATATTTTCTTGCGTTATAGAAACGATTAAATTTTTTTTTTTTAAATACGCTTTATAGAAACGATGAAAAAAAAAAAAAAAATTGGCCAACTTTATTTTTTGCAACACTTAGTGTTTTTTTCCATACTTTGACCAATGATTAGTCGTGTGTCAAGACTCCGAAACGTCAATATTTTATATAGAACCTGATATTTTTTTCTGCGTACAATAATGTAGGCTCAATACATCAAGGATATGTAAACGTTCGGATCATCATTTTAGGGGTTGAAAAGGTGCCCGAAGTAAGTTTTGTTTGTAAATTTTAGGTTTAAGTGTTCTATATACATAGACGTCCATTTTTGTTTGAAGACTTGTTGTCATTAGCTTAAGGTTTTTTATTTTTAGGGTTTAGATTTATTGAAAATAAAGCCGTTGCCAAAAGGTTTTTAACTGCTTTAGCGCACAGTATTTTACTGCGCTAATTTTTTTTTTTTGTATAGCGCAGTAAAATAGCGAGCACTAAAAAAAAAAATTTAGCAATTTTTTTTTTTTTGCAACACTTAGTGTGTTTTTTCATACTTTGACCAACGATTAGTCGTGTGTCAAGACTCCGAAACGTCAATATTTTATATAGAACCTAATATTTTTTTTCTGCGTACAATAATGTATGCTCAATACATCAAGGATACTCATACGTTCGGATCATCATTTTAGGGGTTGAAAAGGTGCCCGAAGTAAGTTTTGTTTGAAAAAATTTAGCGTTTGACAGTAAGGTTATTTTAGTCAACTTTATATGTCGAAAAAATTAGTCAGCTTTATTTTCAAAAATTGAAACCGCAGAAGTGAAATTGACATTTACTGCTACATTACCCCGGAATTTTTACGTTGAAATCTATTGCGTATCATCATCTTATAAGTAAATAAAGCTGAAAATTTCACGCCAATTTGGGGGAAAATTGAAATTGAATGGGATAAAAGGTATTTTTTTAAAAATTGGCTCGGCCAAATTGCCTTGCGGCCATTTGTCCGCATAGATCTCGAAAAACTACGCAAGTTCAAAAAAAAAAGTTCGTAAATCGGACGTCCGAGCGCAAAGTTATGACCATCTAAAGTTTGACCACTTTACAACTAGCTTTTCTCCCTATATTTTTTAGAATTATATTTATATTCAAAATAAAGTTATGTCTTGATTAAAAAATAACACACTTAAATCAAAACCTTAAAAAATAAAACATGTAAACCTTAAATAAAACTTACTTCGGGTACCTTTTCAACCCCTAAAACGACGATCCGAACGTTTACGTATCCTTGATGTATTGAACCTACATTATAGTACGTAAAAAAATATTAGGTTCTATATAAAATATTGACGTTTCGGAGTCTTGACACACGACTAATCGTTGGTCAAAGTATGCAAAAACGCACTAAGTCTTTGCAAAGAAAAGATTTATTAAAATAAGATGTTGCGATCTTTTTATAAAAAAAACACTAAGTGTTCCTTAAGTGTGTTATTTTTTAATGCCTAAATTTCTTTCAAATATGTTGCAAAAAAAAAAAAAAAAATCGCGTAAATCGGACGTCCGAGCGCAAAAAACCGCGTATATTCGAAATAAAGTTACGCTTTAAAAAATAACACACTTAAATCTAAACCCTAAAAATAAAAAACTTTAAGCTAATGACAAGTTTTCAAACAAAAATGGACGTCTACGTATATAGAACACTTAAACCTAAAGTTTACAAACAAAACTTACTTCGGGCACCTTTTCAACCCCTAAAATGACGATCCGAACGTTTACGTATACTTGATGTATTGAGCCTACATTATTGTACGCAGAAAAAAAAATATCAGGTTCTATATAAAATATTGACGTTTCGGAGTCTTGACACAGGACTAATCATTGGTCAAAGTATGGAAAAAAACACTAAGTGTTGCAAAAAATAAAGTTGGCCAATATTTTTTTTTTTCTATAACGCAAAGTATTTTTTGCGTTATAGATTTTTTTTTTTAATCGTTCTATAATGCGTAAGTAAAATCTGCGCTAAAGCAAGATTAACGGCTCCGTCTCCGAGAATGCTTTAGCGCGAAATAAATTCTTGCGCTAAAGGTACTTTTGTCACTTTTTTTTTGTTGGGGTATTTTGGTTCCACATGGTTTTTTTTGGGGGCATTTTGGTTCCGGACTCCACTTTGGAAGAGAAGATTTGAAGACTTAGATGAGAAATTTCTTACTCTTTTACTCATTTCTTCAATTCCTTGTTATGTATTGAATATCTAAGTGTGTAGTACTCCATTCCATTACTTGAATCTTGTTTATGGAAATATTCTATGATTAAAGTTTGGATTGAAACTCTTGTTTTGCTTATGTATCGAATGATTTGTATTGCTAATGAAGTGAGTTAATGTTGTTTTAATTAATCTTGTTCTTTAATGTTTCTTAAGGGATTAGCTAACCCAAAATTGATAACGTCCAAATACACTCAAAGAGAAAGTGTACACGATCGTCGCAATATAATTTACCCAACTATGAGTCGGGGTCGAATCCACAGGGAATAATATAAAGGCAATTTAATCAAGTGAGGAATTATCACCAACTAAGCTAAGCCAAACACTTTTTCAATATTTGATTTTTTATTTTAACACCTAACAAAGATAAAACTAACTAGAAAGCGGGCAAAATGATCCATGGCCACAAGTATGGATACAAAGGAAATTACGCTCAAGTAACGATCCAATGTATTTCACGATTTTACAACTATGAGTGAGTTTATGCTAATTAGATAATGATCTCTAAAATCTCATCAAAAGTCTCTTGACCAAATCAACGAATTTCACTCTAAGCTTTCTCAAGCCTTAGAGTGTGATATTAAGCACAATCAATATAATCTCAAGTAACTTTCCTATCTCTAGCTCAAGTTATTAGATGGGTTTTAAAGCCCCAAATTCTTGTTAACTAATCTTTCCCAACTTTAATCTTCGTCTCTCGAACTCAAAACGAAATAAATGGACAGGTCTTAGGGTTAGCTAATCCCTTAAGAAACATTAAAGAACAAGATCAATTAAAATAACATTAATTCACTTCACTAGCAATAAAACTCATTCAATATATAAGCAAAACAAGAGTTTCAATCCAAACTTTAATCATAGAATATTTCCATAAACAAGATTCAAGTAATGGAATGGAGTACTACACACTTAGATAACAAGGAATTGAAGAAATGGGTAGAAGAGTAAGAATCTCATCTAAGTCTTCAAATCTTCTCTTCCAAAGTGTGAGTTGATGAACCTTAGTCTCCAAAACTTGTGTTGAAAATGGCCAAAGATAAAAAATAATGTCTACAAGTCTTGCTTTTGTAGTACCCCCATTTTTCCAAGATAAAATATGACAAAATAAACCCCAAAGTTTCAGTTTTGCAAATCTGTGCTATTTTTGCACTTCTAGCCATTTTTTTCCATTTCTTCAATTTGGCCTCTTTTTGACTTATTTTCACTTGATTTCTTTTCCGATCAATTCTAAATCACATAAACCTGTAAAATAGGAGTAAATGACATTAACTATTTTCTCAATCAAACAAAGAAAAAAATCTATGATTAAAGAAGAAATAAGTTGGTAAAATACCAACTTATCATCCCTATACTATACGTTATTGCCTAACAAACCAAATGAAATATTTACAAGTGTCTACTTAAAATAATGTGTAAATACAAAATAAATGCAGGATGTATACAGTTTGTATTTTGTTGTTATCTCTTCATCGTACGTGGACTTGGGCCTGTTGCTATGTTGCTGAATTGGAAATCTGCTAAGACTTGGCCCAAATAGATTGTAACCCAAATGTGTATAAGCCCAGAAGTATATAAAGAACAAATCCCTAATTTTCAGACAAAGCACTTAGTTCGTACACTACGAACTCAAACCCAGAATTATATAAAGAACAAATCCCTAATTTTCAGACAAAGCACTTAGTTCGTACACTACGAACTCAAACCTCTTTCTTCTTCTTCTTCTTCTCTCTTCTTCTCTTTTCCTATAACTGTAGAAATCTCCATTTTATCTTCTTCATTTCTTTGTAGATGATCTTGAATGTCAATACCTCCCCCCCCCCTCCCCTCAAGTTGCAGGGGAGAGAAACAACACCCAGCTTGCCCAAAGCAGATCGATGCGATACCCTAGATAAGGGTTTGGTAAAAAAATCAACAAGCTGAGCAACAGATGGAACAAATGTGAGTGAAATCAGCTCAGAAAGGAATTGTTGCCTCACAAAATGGCAATCCAAATCGACATGCTTAGTTCTCTTATGAAAAATCGGATTTCGGGAGATATGAAGAGCTACTTGACTATCGGAGTGCACCGGAACGGGTAAAGGGGTCGGAACTGATAGATCTGTAAGGAGACGAGTTAACTATATGATTTCTGCGGTTACTCGTTGCATGGAACGATATTCCGCCTCTGCGGATGAAAGGGAAACAAAGTCTTGCTTTTTTGACTTCCATGAAATGGGTAAACCTCCCAAACTTACAAAAAAAATCCACTAACAGATCGATGAGAGTCTAGGCAAGAAGCCCAGTCGGCGTCGCAAAAAGCAAGTAAATCAAAAGAGGATTTGGAGTTCATGAAAAGACCTTGACCTGGGTTGTTTTTAAGGTATCGGAGAACCCTAAAAGCTGTAGAATAATGAGCAAGACGGGGTTTTTGCATATATTGGCTAAGGATTATCACAGGAAATGACAGATCTGGACGCGTGTGGGTAAGATAGTCCCACCAAGCGTATGTACATTGTGGGATCATCAAGTAAGGGTCCAGAATCAAGCTCTAATTTGATAAAGGGGTCCAAAGGAGATGAGACTTTGGCGAGATGGGAACAGTCAAACTCAGAGAGTAACTCAAGGGTAAATTTTCTTTGACTCATAATTAATCCATGTTGTTCTCGTAACATTTCAATACCAAGAAAATAGTGTAGATTCCCTAGATCTTTGATGCAAAATTCTGAGTTTAGAAATTGTTTGAGTCCTTTAATTTCATGTGAATGATTGCCAGTAATCATAATGTGATCGACATATACTACAATTAGAGTAACAAAACCATCTGATACCTTAATGAACAATGAATAGTCATTTAGGGAAGAAGAGAACCCCTTAAAACTAAGAGCACCTGCAAGCCGAGCATACCATTGCCGTGAAGCTTGCTTTAAATCATAAGGGATTTTCTGAGTTTGCAAACATAGTGTGGACTTGGGGAAGACAATCCTTTGGGAAACCTCATGTAAACTTATTCTTGTAAGTCCCCATGTAAAAAGGCATTATTGACATCCAGTTGAAAAATAGGCCAGTTTTTCTTAACTGCTATTGCAATAAGACATCTAATAGTGGTCATTTTAATAACTGGGGAAAATGTCTCATTATAATCGATTCCCTTCTTTTAAATATCACCCCTAACAACAAGTCCAGCCTTCAACCTTTCTACAGTATCATCTGATAGATACTTTACTTTATAAACCCATTTTCAAGGTAGGGCCTTTTTACCAGGAGATAAAATAACAATTTCCCAAGTTTTATTGTTTTCTAAAGCTTCAATCTCCTTATCCATAGCTAATTTCCAACCAGGATGATTAGCAGCCTGAAAATAACTTGTAGGTTCTGAAATTTGAGAAATAGAGGTGGGAATATGTTGGTTATGAGGGGACAAGGCTGAGAAAGAAAATGTATGAGGTTGTACTGGAGTGGTAAAAGAGGCCCTAGGAACATTGGTGAGAATAATGTCATCACAGATATAGTCATTTAAGTAGCTAGGCATTTTAGTAACTCTTACAGGTCTTCTAGGTGGAGAAATGGGAGAAACATGAAGGGTAGAAGGAAAAATACTTATAGGATTCTTTGGAGGGGGATGTAGGATTAATAGGTGAGATGGAGGATGTAGGGTTAATGGTTGGACTAGAGGGGATGAAAGGGCTATGATGAGTGTTGTTTTGGGGAGTTTGTGGAGTTGAGGTAGAATTAAGTGTTGGTACATCATCAAGTGTCCTGTAATGCTGAGAAAGAGGAAAAATAGTTGATTGATTTGATGAATCAGTAGCAAATGGAAAAGACTCCTCATGAAATTGTACATCTCTGGATACAATGATTTTCTTGGTTCCCAAATCCAAACATTTGTAACCTTTCTGATTATCTGGATACCCTAGAAAAACACAAGACTTAGCTCTAGGTTCAAATTTTCCTCTGTTGGAAGGTAAAGTAGACACATAAACTAAGCAACCAAACACCCTTAGTCTTTCATACATAGGTTTGCTTTGAAACAGAACTTAAAAAGGTGTTTTCCCATGTAGAACCTTGGAGGGTATTCTATTGATCAAATAAGTACAATGTCAACAAACAACTCACCCCAATATTGTATAGGAACATGAGACTGAAAAAATAAGGCCCTAGCCACTTCTAATAAATGCCTATGTTTTTCTCTCCACAACTCCATTTTGTTGTGGAGTAGAAACATAAGAAATCTGATGAATTATTCCTTTAGATGCTAGAAAATCAGAACTGATAGTGCTTTTTCCCAATTCAAGAGCATTGTCAGATCTTATTACTTTAACCTTAAGATCAAATTGTCTTTCCACCATAGATATAAAGTTTTGTAGAACTGGAAAAGCATTGCTTTTAGTTTTCAATAAATGAGTCCAAGTTGCTCTACTATAATCATCAACAACAGTGAGGAAATATTTAAAACCTTCATGTGTGGGTTCTTTATAAGGACCCTAAGTGTCAATATAAATAAGTTCAAAGATCCTTTTGGATTTGACATGACTGATAGGAAAAGACAACCTAGATTGCCTTGCCATGGGACAAACATCACAAGTGCATTTAGAAATTGAAGGAAACTTAAAAGAACCAATGTATTTCATTGCATGAAAAGGCAAATGCCCCAATCTCCTATGCCAGAGATTTACATCAGATTTTGATTGAATAGAAAAAGAAACTGAAACAGACTTAGGAGTAGCCTCTGAAACTACTACATTTTTGTTTGCTTTGAAATAAAAACTACTAGTTGTGCTATCAGGCTGGAAAAGAAAGAGTCCATCCTTAGATTCACCAAAAGCTTGAGCCCTCTTCATAAAAGGAGCCTGCAAAAGACATCCAATAGGAGTAAATAAAAGGATTGATTGAAATTATTTAACAAATTTATCAACTGACATTAAATTGTATTTAAAGGAGGGAACATATAAGACATTTTCAAGAATAACATCAGCAAAATAGAGGCATTCCCTTTATGAGTAATGTTTACTTTGGATAAATTTGGTAAAATAATGAACATAGGGGCAGGAAGTGGAGTCAAGAACTTGAAAACTTTAGAATTGAAGCATATGTGCTCAGAAGCTCCTGAATCTATGATCCAATAGCTGGAATTTTTAGAAGCTAGACAAGTAAAAGAAAGGGTGTAAGTTATACCAGTAGCAACATTTATATTTCCTGTTCCATAAAGTGTTGTTCCAGAAGTTGAAGCTTCTCCCACTTTCTTTCCTCTGTAGTACTGAACAGCCTGATTGTATTCCTCTTTGCTTAGCTGATTCATGTTGTTTCCCATATTTTTTCCTATGTTTGTGTTTTGATTCATCACCTCTGTTTCCTCAACTGAAACTGAGTTACTTCTTGCTTCAGGTTGGAACTTCTTTCCTTTGTTGTTGGTGAACTTAAAATCAGGAGGAAAACCAATCAACCTGTAGCAATCTTGCCTGGTATGATTAGTTTTCTTCCAGTAGGTATAGAACAAGTTGTTTTTCTTAGGTAGAGACCTTGTATGTGCTTTGTTTTCCCAAACCCCTTGAGGAGGTGGTTTGTTTGTCTGAGCTGCATAAACATGATTAGCAGCATAGTTTTGATTCTCTGCATAAACTTGATTAGTTTCATGTGTTTGTTTTCCTTCCATGAAGGATAGAGTACCAGTAGACACATTAGCATTAATATATGATTCTCTTTGGTTTTCATCCTGCAAAAGTAATGAGTAAGCATGGTTACGATTGGGCAAAGGCTTAATCACGAAGATGCTACTCCTAGCTACACCATAAGTTTCATTTAGCCCCATGAGAAACTTAATCAATCTCTCATTTTCTAAAGACTTAGTTAACTTTTCTTTTCCTCCACAGATGCAATTGCAACTGCACTTATTGTCTGTGTTTAATGAATCTAGTTCATCCCAAAGCCTTTTAATCTTGGTAAAGTAGCCTGCCACATCCGTGTTTCCCTGAACAACGTCACTTAACTCCTTTTGCAAATGAAAAAGTTTAGCACCATTTGACTATCCAAACCTTTGTTCCAGATCTGTGTATAGATACTTAGCAGTCTTTGAGTAGATGACACTATCTACTATGTCCTTTGATAGAGAATTAGGTAACCATGAAGTTACCATATCATTGCATCTACTCCATGCTTGATAATCTGGTGCATCCACATTTGAGATTTTGCAGGTACCATTTATAAAGCCAAGTTTATTCTTAGCAGAAAGAGCAATAAGGATGGTCCTCCTCCATCCTTGAAAACTTCTACCATCAAAAATAAAGTTTACCAAGCTCATGCCAGGTGAATTTGAAGAGTGGATTGCTAGGGTCAATCTGATTAGTGTTTTCAGTTTGAGCTACTGCATTATTGCCAGTGTTACCAGTGTTGTCTCCCATTGCTTAAGAGAGTATGAAGGAAGCAACAAAGTGAAAGAAGTAAAGCGGTTTGAAAGAAGGAAAAGAGATTTGGATCGAAAGAGCTTCACTGTTCTGATACCATAATAGAAATAAAGAAGACAGTAGAAAATTTCTGTTGTATTGCCTTGAATGTAAATCTGTACAAGGCTATGTATTTATACACTAGCTAAGAGCATTTAAAAATATCTAAGGAAATAACGGACTACTACACCTGTCCCTATACTATACGTTATTGCCTAACAAACCAAATAAAATATTTACAAGTGTCTACTTAAAATAAAGTGTAAATACAAAATAAATGTTGGCTGCATACAAGTTGTATTTTGTTGTTTTCTCTTCATCTGGTGGACTTGGGCCTGTTGCTATGTTCTTTGAATTGGAAACCTGCTAAGACTTGGCCCAAATAGATTGTAACCCAAATGTGTATAGGCCCAGAAGTATATAAAGAACAAATCCCTAATTTTCAGACAAAACACTTAGTTCGTACACTACGAACTCAAACCTCTTTGTTGTTGTTGTTCTTCTTCTCTCTTCTTCTCTTTTCCTTTAACTGTAGAAATCTCCATTTTATCTTCTTCATTTCTTTGTAGATGATCTTGAATGCCAATATAGGATGTGGACTAATACCTTTGAATCAGTCCCTGCTACAAGTGGGAACACATTCTTTCTCTGCTACAAGTGGGAACACATTCTTAGTAAAGGTTCAAGTCCCTTGCGTAAAGAAACTATCTCAACATTGCGTGGAAGTTAAAAATAGGAGTTAACTCTTAAATTAGCTATCACTTGCATGGTATTGTATACAACAATTATTAGGACATAATCGAGTTAAGACTATAGCTATAAGTACTACAGATGAGCTAACGAGAGGAATGGAAGTGATTGACATAGGAGCTCCTATAAAAGTGAATAAACCCTTAATTCTATTAGAAAAATATTTCGAATTACGTAGTTAACAAAGGAGTTCTTCGTCTCAAAATTTGAATAATATTCATTACAATAGATTCTTGTGGTCCGACCCTTCCCTTACCCAGCGCATAGCGGGAGCTTAGTGCATCGGGTTGCCCTTTTACTTAAGTGGTTCTTTTGATCATTCATCGAAAGGAGACACTTTTTTTTTTTTTTTTTTTTTTTTTGGAACTTGTTATTTTGGCACAAATCTTTTGGTTCCTAAAAAGAAACGGTTCGAGAAGGTTCAATTAGCCGAAATGATTTTCAAGATTCGTAGATTTATCAATATCAAATTCGTAAAAAGAACCAAATTCTTGTTGGCAATTTATATATAATTAAAAAAATAAAGGGAAAAGGGTCAAAAATGCCCCTTTAATTTGGAAAAAGAGCTAAAAATATCCTCCGAACTAATTTTGGGTCAAAAATACCCCTCCCGTCATTAAAGTTTTCAAATATACTTTTTTCTTAACGGAAATTTTCAATATAACCCGATTTCATTTTTAAACCCGCTCCATTTAAAACCGACCCAACTAAATAAAAAACGCATATGCAACCAACTTGTTCCCGAGTCCTACATTTGGAGCCACTAGGCACAGGAGCGGGGAACCCATATGCGTTTTGTATTTAGTTGGGTCGGTTTTAAATGGAGTGGGTTTAAAAATGAAATCGGGGTACTTTGCGGATTTCCGTTAAGACAGGGGTATATTTGAAAACTTTAATGACGGGAGGGGTATTTTTGACCCAAAATTAGTTCGAAGGATATTTTTAGCCCTTTTTCCAAAGTGGAGGGGCATTTTTGACCCTTTTCCCAAAAAGAAATTATGAAAATTTCTTTATCTTATTTATACTCTTCCTCAAAATCTACATAACACTTGCATGGTATTTTAGCAACAATAAAATGAGTCAGATTCTAAAATTAAGGAAGATTATGCTTGGAATTGAGTGATGAAGAGAGAATACATAATTTTTTGGAAATTATGTGACTCTAATTGTTGAAATTTCTTTGAATTGTGCTAAATTTTTGGGATCCTCTTTAATTTTTGGGATCCTCTTTTACTATGTTTTATTAATTTTTCACTGCGGGAGAAGAGTTCTTTTTTGGTAGATCATGTAACTTTATTTTGGTTCTAAATATATAATAAAAACGATTGTAATGTATGTTAATTACTCTTATTGGATACGTATTTATAAAAATTTCCCTTCAAATAAACCATGTACTATATGATATGAGCATTTAGACTTTCATCTGCCTGTTGTTTTTCAGGTCCACTCTAGATTTGTGAATAGCTCCCGGATAGCCATTAAGAAATTGTACGGTTTGTCTTTAATTTTTGTTCTTAAAAATCGAACTTATGCCTAGCGGGTCATAAGTTCTTTAAGGGATTTGGCATAACTTGTGAGATATCATAGAATAAAAATATAAACTTATGCTCACGAAAAAATTGTTTGTCATGAGGATAGAAATTAAAGATCATCACAAAACAGGGCCAAAAGTGCAAATGACCCTTCTTAATCAACTTTTGTAAGCCAAGTTGTTGACATTGGAGTCTGAATCTGTACAACTAATTTGGTGGTAATGCTTGGCCCATTAGTTATATGCAGCCCAATCTCGCATTCCGGTATACTCCTTCATTTTCCATCTTTACTTTGGTGTGGGAACTTCAGAAAGCACGCCAAAATCGAACTTAAGAGACTAGAAGAGCAGTGTTGTCCGTCGACATGCTTCCTTGTTCACAAAGGGTTATTTTGGTATTCTGTAATTTAACGCTTTAAGAATATTGTACCATCTTGCTGCATGAATGTCATTTTCCCACAGCTAACTAAGAAAACGGGAATTTGGCACAGTGTATCAACAGAGAAATACAATTGGCATAGAATAATCATGTTTCAAAATATTGGTATGGAATGGCCTATTCACACATTTTAGGCTATTTTTCTTTGTACCCCACAACCCATAAATCATGCCATTAATATAGCTTCACATACAGTTTGAATTTCATTTTCTGTCCAACCAAATTTCCCCTCTTTTATTTCATCTCCTAAAATATTTCAATTAACAATTGTTTTTTTTTTTTTTTTGTCTGTATCTGAAACCCTTTGCCTTGTAAACTTATATCACCTCCGTATAAAAAAATAAAAATACATCTAGTGTATTCATATAATGTATACATCTTCTATAACAGCTATTGATCATTTGTATACATCTATTGTAGTCATATAATGTATACGAATATTTATATACATTTACTATAGTAACATACTGTGTCAATGTGGCTATACACATGTTGATTTGTATACATAGACTGGTGTCGAAATATTCCATAAGTTTCAAATTCTATGTATGCAATACATAAATATTAATTTATTTATTTTTAGATACATGGTGTTTTTTTAAAATTAATAATGTGTGTTTGATGTATATCAAATATGAAATTTGATTTGGTATACGCATAATGTGTATAAAACTTGTTTGTTGATCATTTGTATACACCTATTGTATTCATATAATGTATATCAAGTTAAAGAAGGGATAAAAAAAAAATCATCCCTATTATATAGTTAGGTTAATAGGGATAAGAAAATAGTCATCCCTATTATTTAGCTGCCGCTTACTTAGTTGGTTAAGTTGAGCTCATTTTTTTAGGCCTATAATTTGCTAAAACTTTTTAGGTTAAAAGATGCCAATAATATGTAAGAGTCGTACCAAGTATAACGGGGGGTAAATTTGTGTCGAAAGTATAACGGGGGGTAAATGTGGACTATTTCCAATAGTATAGGGGTAAATCAGGCCCTTTTCCCTTAAAAAAAATATTACAATTGCCACGGTGGTGGTGGTGTTAAAAATAGGGGCAAATATTGCTACTTAGGTAACGGTAGGGGCAAATTTGTCATCGAAAGTATAACGGGGGGTAAATGTGGACTATTTCCAATAGTAGAGGGGTAAATCAGGCCCTTTTCCCTAAAAATAATACTATCATCTTTTATATTTAGTTTGTAATTCTTTAATTTCAATATCCACATCACATGTTCAAGATCAATAAAATTGAAAAGATATTTTGGTACATTACATATATTTTTAGTTTAAGATTACGAGAATAAGTGTCCCTTAATATAAACTTTGTCAAAGTAAAAAACATGAAAATAAAACAGAAGGGGTAACAAAATTCATGCTTAAATAAACTTCAATAAATTTTCAAAACAACAAACTTTCAAACATCTGATACACATATGTGAACAAAGCACAACAGTACAAGCAATAAATTACAACACACAGCTAGTAAGCAAGATACACAGTAACATGCAACAATGTCTCCACTCCATCTGTTTGTTGATTTGCAGCTGGAAAAGTCTTAACAGTGGCAAGTCCCTTAGCATTAACATACTTTCCAGTGCCACCCATAATAGCAAGATGTGATTCAGATACCTTAATCCTGTGAACCCCAAAGAAGCTAAGGCTATCACTATAGCTTCCACTATGAAACATCACTGTAAAAGCCATAGTTTGGCTAGTGCCATCTTCTGAGCTAGATATGTAAAACCCTTGCGCTTTTCCAACTAAGCCCGAGTTAAGCTGAGGACCTTCTGTTAATTCATCGTCGAACACTGTCATTGTACCGAACATGAGCTTTTGGAAAGTGACTCCTGATCCTAATTGAGCCATGTTAAGGGCAGGGTATCCGGCACCTCCACCGATGATATTGTTGTTTCCGTTGTTTTGAATTACAGTAGGAGTGGTTCCGCTAAGGCCTGTGAGAAAAGGGATGTTGTTGTTGCTGATGATTCCGTTGTTGTTGCTGTTGACAGGGACACCGTTGTCCACTGCTAGAACCGCGCCATTTGGCTTTGCGAATGGAACTTGGCCGCTCAGTGAAGGGTTGGTTGCTACACCGGTTACAGCTACAGCCGAAGGGTTTGATCCTCCCAGAATATCATGCAAGAAGAATGAAAATATATGATCGTTTTCAGCTGCTCCACCTGCTACAGCTGCACCAGCTGTAGCAGCATGGCCGGCACCAGCACCAGCTGCTGCTCCTGCACCACCAGATGCTGGAATACCAGCACCTGCACCAATAGGAGTTGCAACTCCTGCACCAACAGGAGTTGCAGGTGCTGCAACATCTGTAGCACCAGATGCTGGAATACCAGCACCTGCACCAACAGGAGTTGCAGCACCTGCATGTGCTGCAACACCTGCACCACCAGTTGCTGGAACACCAGCACCTACACCAACAGGAGTTGCAGCTCCTGCACCAATAGGAGTTGCAACATCGGCACCTACAGCTGCCCCTGAAGCTGGGACCTCGTCAGTATCAGGTGCTTCTGGTGCAACGGTGGGAGTGGTGGGCTCCTCATCAAGGATTCTACGTGAGGTGGCGGAGGTGATTGTGAGAGCTAGAATGAAAAGGAATGTGAAGATGGTTTTGAGTTGAAAAGGTTTGGAATTAGCGGTTGCCATTGGTGGAAAAAATCGATGGAAGAGTGATTATGTTTTGGCTTTGATGGTTGAGGAATAATTCTGTCGAATGTTTTGAGGAATAATGTTTTGGCTTTGATGGTTGAGGAATAATTCTGTTGAATTAAAGTTGATGTACATAACGATTTGGATGCATCTATATATATGCAAAAAAGGATGATTAGGATAAGAGGAGTTGATCAATGATTACGAGGATTAGGTATTAACTATTCCACTCTCTCCAGTGCATTTGTTGAAGATTGCAAAACTAATTTTCGTGTCCAAATGTTTGATTAGGTGTAGCAGATACAGAGACAACTTCTCCTTTAACTTTAATTGGACTTGAGCACAAAATTTTCTCCTTGCAGGCACGTTTAGACGTTTAGTTTGTTTTATTAAGAAAGGAGAATATTTGAATTGCATGCATTTGAACAAATAATGAAATAACATTAAATTAAAGTCCTAAAAGTGAGATGCAAAAAGTTTTTGGTCTTACAAAATAAAAAGTACTGCGGAAGATTACGGGAAAAAACTTGCAATAGCTGACACGTCAAGTTGAAACAAAATTTTGATAGAAACTGAAAAGTTATTCTACCTTCTTTCTAATAGAAAAAAAAGGGTACTTCTAGATGGTCATGGTATTAAACAAATTGAGAGATTATTCTAGCCTTTTTGTCAACGATATGAAATAGAGAGAGTAAAGTGGGGGATTCAATAAACTCGGTAACATCTCAATAAATTAATCTTTTATGTACTGATCACCTCCAAATGGTGGGAACTATTCCCCTGAATGATTTTGTCTCTTCTTAGAATTTGATTTCTTATACTCAAAAGTGTGAAAAGTATATATACAATTATATCACTAAAAAATATTTAGGTGACATTTTATAATATAAGCATTTAGTAGTAACTTGCAAACATGCAGTAAAACAAGTCAAATTATTCTGATAATTTTTTTTTACACTAAAGAACATATAGCTTAAATATTTCTCACTAATATTGCCACTTTTGGTTTTGCTTGATATTTAAAAAGTTCTCAGTCCCTTATTTTTGAGAACTTTGTTTTTTGGGTTTTTGTGGTCAGTTTGAGGATATGCATGTCCTGCAGTTTTCCAGAAAATGTTTTTCTTTCATACCAAACACACACAAAGATGTACTGTGATGGTAGTAGCCTTTATTCCACCTTTTTTGTTTTGGACTATGCCCTAGGAGGACAGGATTATGATATTGCTACATGTCTACTATACTCCGTTCATTTTACTTTATGTGTCTTTGTTTAAGTAAAGAATTTTTTTCAAATTTTATGATTTCAAATTAAAGATGTATGTAATATATTGAAATGCCCTCAAATATTGTGATCTTATTAATGCTAATATAAAAGTTGTTATTTTTTTTAATAAACTAAAATAGAAAGTAAGAAACATAATTTTATTTTTAAAAAGTTACCAAGTATATTTCGTATAAGGATGTAACATTTGTTTTTCAGTTTGTGGATTCCACTAAAAATTCGGGAAAAAATGATACATTTTCTCTATCCCTCGTTGCCTCTCCTATGTAATAACGATTTTTCTCAAAAAAGGTGAAATTTACGAAAATGTATCCTTCAGCCAACTAATTTACTAATATGGTCGAAATATACACTATCTATACATTTGAGCTGTATATGTTGTGTATAGGTGTGTGTATATATATACACACACACTTTTTGTACACCGTGTACATATAAAGAAAGCACATAGATGTAATGAAAAGGTACAGAAGTATTTGCACGGATTGTCCTTCAAACGCAATGGTCTTTTGATTTTTGGCCCTCATAGTTGTGGTCTTTAATTTTTGTCTCTGCTGCTCATTTAATGAAAATATCGGACCTGCTTCTTTCGGCATAAATTCTATAACATTTATCTTCGGAAACTAAATTTTTGTCTTGCTCAACATAAGTAATGTAGGAATTAAGCTACGCAGCATAAGTTGTCTAGTATTTGTAGACTATTGAAAGTATTGTTTTAGTCCGGCATAACTTGTATGAATGTTAAGATTCATATGCCGAAGTTAAATGTAAACTATCCCATGCGAAATCTGAATTATGCCACGCAATAATGTTGAAGGAAAAAATTTAAATACCACAAATTTGACGGGTAAAAATTAAAGACCATCTCGAAATAGAGACATTTGTGCAAATAATTGCACGGTTTGTCCTTCAAATGGACTGGTCTTTAATTTTTGTCCTTCAAATGTGCTGGTCTATAAATTTTTCCCTTCAAAATCGAACTTATGCCTATAGGGGTAAAAGTTCTTTGAGGGTGCTGACATAATTTGTGGATATTATGATGCTTAACTTTTGCCTCTATAAGCATAAATTCGATTTTGAAGGACAAAAATTAAAGAACAACACAAAATAGGGCCAAAAGTGCAAATGACCCACATTTGTGCGAATGATCAGCAACACTTAGCAGGAAATTTGCAGGATTGGCCTTCGCTGAGGGTGGTCTTTAATTTTTGCTCCTCAAATTGGTGGTCTTTAATTTTTGTCCTTCGCTAAAAATTCCTTGGTTTCGGGTTTGAACCCTCGCTCAGTCAAAATTTTTTTAAAAATTCGCAAGGTAGAGTTTGGATTCTCAAGACAGAATTTTGCAAAACTCTGTCTTGCAAATTTTTTTTTTTTTTTTTTATTGAAATTTGGGGTTCAACCTTACCGGGAGCATTCAATGCGTCGTTTATTGAGAAGAATTACAAAGATCTCAAGACCCATAACCCCAAATTGCCTATTTTGATTCGTGAGGCTAATTCCATTGACCCTCAGCTTTGGGCCAGATATGGTAATTCTCCAAAGCCCTTTTATGTTTTAATATTTACTTAAAGTTATTGAAGCAGGTCTTGAAAAAAGGGTCTTTGCATTGTTTTCTGCTTGTTACTTTTTTGACTTACAAGTTCCATTTAAATATGTGTGGGGAAAATCCTCTCACTTTAATGCATTTTTACATCTTAGTAAGTTGCGCTTTATTTCAGTAGGACATTGATACTAAATTCCACACATGAACGGTTTTTTGGAAAATACATAAGTTACCTCCTAAACTTGTCGGAAAATATCGGAAAAATCATACACATTGTTCGAACTTTAGGGGTGACCTATCCCCCCTCAATCCTTGTTTGAAGTGGAATTAGCACCCCCTAAAATGCCATTACCAGATTTTTGTCTTAGCTGTGTATACACGTGCCGACACGTGTCATTTACTCATTTGCATTCGAAAGAATCCCACAAACTCCATGGTATAATCTCAGTGACGAAAAATTCACACCGTTCACAATTTCCGTTCAATTTCTATAACCCCTAGTCGAGCCACACCTTCAATCATTTTCACCATTAGAGACCACCGGAACAGATTCAAAAATCAACAAACACTATCTCCTCATTTTCATGTTTCTATCATCTTCTCACTGTCTTTCATTAATTATTCTCTCTTCAAAAAATTCCAAGTTCCATTTGTGGAAGAAGAAGATGATTCTTTTGAGAACACCAAGCAATTTTTCGCAGACACATAGTCTCCAATTTGGAGATCGTCTTCTGGAAAAGAGCGACAGATTCGTAGCTAGCTGTTGGTGTTTGGTGGTAAAGTGATGATCATGGTAAAAGAGAAAGAAAGAAAGAAAGTAGTAGTAGTGGAGTACTAGAAGGTGGGGTGGAGTAGAAGGTAGTTTGGGTGAAGGTTAGGGTGGTGGTGGAGTAGAAAACGTTTTGCCTCATGTGCTTCATTTCGTCACATCATCATTTAGAGGGATATCAGTTCCATCTTAAACCAGAATTTTGGGGGGGGGGGGGTGTAGGTCAAAGTTTTAGTTTGTAAATGACTTTTTTACACAAGTTTAATTTGTAAATGACTTTCGTTGTTTTTATTTTCATAATTGCTTTGAATTGTTTGCCCGTATCTAACCTCTCTTATGCCTTTTTCTTGAGCCGAGGGTCTTCCGAAAACAGCCTCCCTATCTAAAGTAGGAGTAAGGTCTGCGTACACTCTACCCTCCCCATTGGGTATGTTGTTGTAGACAAGTTTAGGGGGGCAATATGTATTTTCCCTAAGTTTAACCTAGAAGCTAAATGACCTTAGGATATGTTGGGCATCATACGTTACTCCAACTGGTAAAATACAAATTTCATATGTAACTGTAAAGAATATTTTGAACATTGTGGAGTTTGATGGGTTTAGATATACGCAATTAGGCCTTAATCCCAAGTAAGTTGGTCTGCTATTTTAATCATTATTGACCATGTCGCTCCATTTAGGCCCATATCAGTCCAATATTATACAAAACTAAAAATAAGAAGTACTAGGATATATAAATTTTTATACCTTAGATAGGACTAAAAGGCTCACTGAAAACATTTGACTTAAAGTAAACGCACTAACATGCCGAACATTTAATCCCAATTAATTGGTATCACATAGATAAATCTTCTTCTTCCCTATTTTTCTTTAGGTCTGCATGGATTCCAAGAGATTGAAGGGTTTAATACAGCGATCAGAACTTGAGTATAGCCGATAAAATTCGCTAGTGGTTTGTTCTTCTAAGTGTGAGCCACTGATCCTTTATCCTTTCAATAATACTTCAAATTGTAGTCCTTCTAAGGGCAAAGTTGATGAAGTTCAGATTTCAACTTTTTGACAGATGATGAAGTTTAGATTTCGATTCTTCTGGGACAGACTTTATTTCACCTTCGAATTGCTAAGTTATCCTTAGTGATATTTATTCCAATTTCGTATAATTCTCATATTTTCCACATACTCATAGACTTTTTGATATGTAACAGACCTCGGAGTTGAAAGGGGCATCCGACTGGATGGCTTGACAGAGGAACAGATCTCAAAGGTACTTGAGGACCTCGTGAAAGTAGGGGCGTCCCTTAAATCTTGATGACATAAAATCTGTAAAACAGTCCTGAGTATCCTCAGCATAGTGCTTTTAGAATAATCTTTTTTTGGTGACACGTGCTTTTAGAATAATCTTAGTTGACTCCGTTATTGTGAGTCAGCCATAATATGAATCAACACTTACCAACTTGGTCATAGTTGCTGTCCAAACGCCAACAACCATAATATGCATAAACATGTCACTTCAGATATTTGGATTTTATATACTTTAGTTTTTCGATTTGGAAAGCCAAGCTTTTGAAATTGTTTGCTTTTAGCTTTAGAAGCGTAACATCATTTCTAGTGCTTGTAGTGCATTTGATCCAATGCATGAGGTTCCATCAGTTGCATATTTGGTACTCGGGTCAACTTTTACTTCCCATGACACGTAACACTTGCACCATAAACCGACATCTGTTGCATATAGTTATATAGCATACTGGCAAATATAAGGTGTCAGCAATATATACACTTGATTTCCTGACCCAGGCAATTTCTAATGTACTGTGTGTCTGTGTGTAACCGCTATATATCTTTAGGTAGGGATGCAAACAATATTTTTACTTGAAAATGAAATTGATCTTTGTTCTTGTCATTTCCAGAAGCCAAGTGTTAATATTCAGTCTGAGTTTAAGAATGTTGACGTAGAAAAATTGTCACACCCCTACCAGGAGTATGACGGGCTCCGACCCGTAGGCCGGGAACCACCTGACTTATCCGTTACTTTGAACATTATAAACCATAACTCAAAGAACACCTGCACGCAGAAAAGGCCCAACATAGGAATATCCGATCATTCAGCACATATGTACATATGCGGACCGACAAGGTCGCCACAACACAGCGTATATCATAAAGCCGGCAAGGCTAACAGTAAAGTATCAAGAGCTCAAAATAAGGCCGACAAGGCCACCAATATATTATACCATAATATGAACCGGTGGAGCTACAAAACATCTAACTATACACACACGTCTACGAGCCTCTACATGGAATACAAATGATCATAAGGACAATA
>NC_081348.1:55310316-55316847 GCF_029784015.1 Lycium ferocissimum
TAGCCATGAAATTTTAGTTTTTGTGGCTATTACTAAGTATTAGCCACAATTTTCAAATTTATAGCTGAGAATTCGTAGTTATAGATGCCTAATGTTGTAGTGAATGGCGAATTGTGTGGATATAATGAAGTGGAACGAGTCGTTAGGACGACCTAAACTCTTCGAGTGCAAGACATGGACAGAAGGAGCCACAAGAATACGATGAATAAGCTCATCGCGATGAGTACTATTGACGACGTATTACCCGTTAAGCCGAAAAAACACGAATGCTCCCTTTGTGGTGATGAGTTCGCTCTGGGCCAAGCTGCGGAGGACACATGAGGAAACATTGCGACGAATTAAATCAACTCGAGCAAAAGAAGAAGAATTGAAGAGTTTTGAATTCGCAGAAGTTGTTCACGAGAAGAAAAAGGGTAGTACTGGAAGACAATTTGTTCTTGGATTTGAATTCGTCACCGTATGAGAATGAGGTGATGGCAGGGATAATTCCTGTTTAGTACATGTGTAGTTCTAATTACTTGAACCTTGACTACTTCTACAATTAGAGATTGTAAAAATCTTGTTAGACTTTTAGAGACTGTAGACTTTGTTGTTGTGGCTTGGTGTACATAAATAGAGCAGCACAACTTATGTATTTTTCATGTACAAATTTTTTATGCAAATATTAGTGTAGCATTTTAGTTCCCATTGTTTTTTTTTTCTCTTCTTTAAAGTCCTTATGACTCACATTTTTTTCCCCTACACAGTGAAACCACTGACCTCCTTTTCTTACTCTTCAAATGACAATTGGTAATAATAATTGCTTTTCTTTTCTATAGTTAGAGTGAACCTTCTAGTCCCATATTGTTTAGAGTCCCATAATGAGATTGAAACTATGTTTAATTTGACAAATATACAAATATTTTTTGTATCATGTTGACATGAAGAAAGTTGGAACATATATTACTTTCGTATGACTTTTAAATATATAAATTTAATTTAAAATATTGAGTTAATCTAGATTTTTTGACCGAAGTAAGCCATTATTTAAGTCAATTCACCAAAATAATATGTTTATTTGAAAATTTACAGAACTAGAATAAATGTATTCCTGAGTAACGTATTAGGTATTATTTTATTAAAAAAACCAACGGACAAAAATGTTAGGGGGTTAACAACGTTAAAAGATAATACGCTACCATGGGTAACGTATTACGGCTAATACGTAACTCGGCCTAGAGTTAGTAATTGTCCCTCTTTTAAAACGACACCGCATACTTTTACTCTAGCCCATATGTATACTGTACGTCGCATACTTTTACTTCAGCCCATATGCATACTGTTAAAACAATATCACGGTAAAAACATATCCCAATTGACCTTAACCCTAAATCCTCGTTCCCAACCCACACCACAACTATAGTTGAAAAAACAAAAATTCACTACTGATTTTCATGAAATTCCACAAATCATAGCTAAGAAACTTTCAAAGCTTTGTATTATTTGTGATTGTACTGTCAAAAATCATTCGAAAAGCTTGGGACGGAGTATTTTTTCCTTTGATTGAGGTATGTTTTTCTTCACACATAGGAATAAAAACCTACATTCTGTTGGTATTGAGTTCTAGTTGTTTTCTCCTCTTCTTTGTTTCTTTTTTGGATGATGGAGGAATACTTGGGGATAATTTGACTTGGTTCAACAACCATGTTTTCTATGACTTGTGTTTACCTTTTGACTTTGAACCAAAACCCTGAGCAAATCAATATTCACAATTTTGATCCCATCTGATTAATGCATTTGTTCTTCCAGAAATTCATATTTTAACTGATTTACTTTTTTAAAAAAAAAAGAACAATGTCTTCTTTAGGATTGTGTTTTTGAAGAGAATATTGATTGATTTGGGTAGTAAAGTTTGGCAAGTAGTAGAAAAAATCACATGGGGTTTGAGTCCCTAATGCATATAGAAATTCAGATGGGATCCATGATTGTTCAATTTTAGACAGTAGTTTCAGGGTCTTCTTTTTTCACTGCTGATATTCTTGGGTTATGGTTCCTTTAGCTTATGTTTCTATAGAAAAAAGTTACATAATTGAACCTAGATATGTGGGGTTATTGAAAATGGTACTGAAGATCAATTTAATATCATTATTGTCCTGTTTGAGAGTTCTTTTTTATTCAATTTGAGCTTCAAAATGATTCTGGTTATTGACCACTTATTCCAAATTGCATATGGATGGATAAATATATTTGAGTTTGCATTTATGTTGAAATTACGATTATATTGTCCAGTTTAAGGAGTATCTTGCATCTGTTTTATAGATAACTGCTTCATATGTTTGTATTGATAAGGTAGGTTGTGAATACTTATAGCTTTGATGACTGTCATTAGCTATTATTTGGGATTTATTTGTTTATTATTCTGAAAATATTCACCTATGTATAGGTACTTTCTTTATGGCTAGTAATAATGCATACCAATTCGATACCGATCCACTTGACCCGTCTGTATTAACTGAACAACTCACCCATAGGTCACGAGATATATGGGATGGCAAAGATTATATGGTTCTGAATACGAGGAGGTGTGATGGAAAGTTTTGGGACCTCGTAAAGAAACATCCCGTCAAGCCACGAGTTTTAGAAGTGATTAGACTATCTGGACTGTACGGTGTTTATAGATCTCAGTGGTCCATTATTGACCGTAGTTTGATCATTTCACTGGTGGAGAGATGGCGTCCCGAAACTCATACGTTCCACTTTAGGACGGGTGAGGCGATGATCACCTTCCACGATGTAGAGGTGTTGTATGGTCTACCCATGTAGTACTTGGGATTGAGCAGACAAGGGAGAAAGTGCATTGACAAAGTATTTGTGCAAGATTATTAGGTTTTATTCCAGTTCCTAGAGACATCAAATATAGTTGCCTCAAGGTATCTGCGCTTAATACACAAATGCAATGTCAGCTAAAGTTGCCTGACATGGAAACACAAGATATAGTCAATCAGATAGCTAGATGTTATATGTTTTGGTTGATTGCTGGTACGTTGATAGTAGATACATCTAGCAGTTAATTGAAGCTTATGTACTTGCCTATGCCCGGGGACGTTAATGCGATTGGGTCTTACAGTTAGGGTAGTGCGACCTTTGCATGCTTGTATCGCTGTCTTTGTAAAGCCTCACAGGGTAACCAACATGAGATAGCAAGAGACCTACGAGTATACCGTTCAACAGTTTGCCCCAATGACATTTTGACCATAGCAGTGATAGGCAAGCCTCGTGCTTTCTTCAAAACTCTGTTGAACGATTATGAAAGATTTGTTGTCAATACTCCCCACCTTTTTCCATCATCATGGCTAACTGTCTATTTGTCCATATGAATTTCCATGAGGTATTGATATGCTTCAACATTTTCTTCCTTAATTTCCCACATCAAAGCTTCGAATTTCCTTATTTGATAGGCTGTAGCAGCCCTCCACATTAGATTACTGAGGTCCTTGTTTGGAAATCGAGATTGAAAGTTGCTCTTAAGATGCCTTAGGCAAAATCGATGGAAGGCCCGAGGCTCCTGATATCGCCGCAACTCTGACAAACTAGTCAAAATTCCTTTTGCCCTATCAGAGATCACACATATATCTCCTCTATCCTTTATCACATGTGCGCTCAGATTCTTAAAAAACCATTTCCATGCCTCTTTCGATTCCCTGTCAACAATAGCAAATGCTAAAGGAAGAATGTTATCATTTCCGTCAATTCCAACAGCAATTAATAATTTGATGTCATATTTTCCATACATATGAGTTCCATATACTGAAATAACCCGGCGAGACGTTTGGAATCCATCAATGCAAGGCTTGAAAGTCCAAAATACAAACTTGAAAGTTTTTAGCTCTAGTGAACTCAT
This sequence comes from Lycium ferocissimum, assembly GCF_029784015.1. Taxonomy (NCBI): domain Eukaryota; kingdom Viridiplantae; phylum Streptophyta; class Magnoliopsida; order Solanales; family Solanaceae; genus Lycium; species Lycium ferocissimum. The sequence continues at coordinate 55,314,197 of NC_081348.1, forward strand.
AGGCTCTTCGTGTTTCCATAAAGTGCTGAAAAGCTGCAAAATATTTAGGATGCTCACTAAATGATTTTTTAAAGTCACCATACACCAATTCAAATGCGCATTGACGTCCAAGACACGCTTTCCTGTATGTCACTTGATGACCAAATTTCTTGTGAACCTGAGTCATGACATCTACTACTAACAACTTGGGATTTTCTCAAATTACTATATTATATAAGAGCAAATGTGAGGACTTTTGTAGTCCTCACAATAATTTCCCAATTTTTTAAAAACTTTTTAATTAATTACTTTTATGTCCTAATCTTATTTATTTAAGTCAATTTTTTTGTTTTTTGTTTTAAAGTTTACTTTTCAAAAGCTATCGAACACAGGGACTTTTGTAGTCCTCACAATAATTTTCAAATTTTTTAAAACTTTTTAATTAATTACTTTTAGGTCCTAATCTTATTTATTTAAGTCAATTTTTTTGTTTTTGTTTTTAAAGTCTACTTTTCAAAAGCTATCGAACATCCTACCTCATTTTTTCACGTTCTTTGATTTTCTGATTGGTGCTCGATATCCGCATTTGAGCCCAATTAATCCGGATAATTCGCCGCATCGCGCCTATTCGGGGAGCGCTTCGTCCAAAGATTTTTTCCATATCCATGTTCGAACCCCTAATCCCTAATTAAGAGAGGAGCTCCATCTCGCACAAGTTAAATTATGTGTTTGTCTTAAAAGTTCATTAACTATGTATAGATTATTTATTTAGAACTAAATAACTTCTTAGATACATAAGTTATAATGTCAAATTCCTGGTTCCAAATTTGATTTGAATTAAATAATTTCATCAAAATGGAAGTTAAAATATTAAAGGAGGGAATGAAAATTTTGCTATATAACTACCCACACTACAATGGGTATATGGTTGTTGTTGTTGTTGTACACTTGTACTAACACAAATTATATTTCTTTAGTTAAAATATCTACTTTTATATCTTGAGTTTGGCACGGGCCTCACATAACTAGTTTTGTTTAGAAACAAGGATGCAATCAAATTGGTATCTAGGTTGGCATGACTTGTCGTAAGCCCTTTAGTCTCACATCTATGATTATCAACATACTTTCCTATCTTCCAAAAGTTATATCCAACCTTCCGGCCTCGAAAAAACCATAGACAACCTAATAAATTATAAAACCTGCATCTCACAACCCATAGACTTTTGTTTGACGTTACCACCTCAAACTCTTTATTTTTGCGCAAACTTCAAATCGTCACGGCCCGTTTCAACTCTGCTTTGCTGTTAAAATACATATTTTTTCCAATTCTTTTTTGGCATCCTCGGACCAAACTGAACAACATCCCATCTCAGATTCTCGTGTGGAGATGAAAATATCTTCCTCGTTCTCCAATGTCGTAAAGTAGGGTATATCATGACATGGAGTTTCGGATACACCATAACCAAAATTGATTATGAGGATTTACACCAATATTATTTTGAAGTAAATCTTCAATATCACTGATATCTTCATCAGTTTTACTTTCTATTTCACTCTCTTCATCATCTCCTGAAGGATCGTCATCCTCTGAACTTTTAGAGCTAATTTCAGCATTTGCATCATTATACAAAGCAACGCTTGCCTCAGCTTCTTTGTGGAGAAAAGGAAGGAACCATATTAATACATTGTAGTAAGATATATAAGAAAGTTTTTCTCTCAGCAGAAAATAAATGTTTTTTCTCTTAGCAGAAAATTTATACGAGTACTAACACATTTGAAAGTTAAAAAAATGCAACAATTTTGAGGTTTCTAATAAACCTGTTCTAGCACTAAATAATAGTGCGACAATTAAAAATATGTAAAAGTGCAATAGTTGGTAGTATAAATATCTTCTTGGAGTACATATAATTTGATTAATTTATTTGTTGAAGATATATAAACTCAAGCTATCGGAAAAATATAATTTGTTGCTTTACCTGGCCTCATATTATCTGTGGCTACTAATATGTCTTTGACTACTTGAGCCTTCATCAAATGATCAATGACCATGCCTGCTAGGACCTGCACCAAATGATTGACCGAAACCATGTGTTGCACTATATGATGACACACTGGTGTGAGATTGATTATACAAATTTGGATTGTGGTGCATCGGCAATTCTTTGGAATGATGGTTGAATAATCAATATGCAAAATGAGGTATTGATCGGCCATAGCAAATCCATAATTTTGAGCCAACAAATTCATGTGATAACCATGCTGACCACTCATTTGAAATACATTATTTTGATTTGTTGATTTTTTCTTTACATAAATCTCCAAAATATTTATATCGATATTATCCGCGAATTTTTGAGGTATGGCTAAAAATTGTAGCAAGGAGTGGTCATTGTCACACCCATTTTTAACCCGGGGTCAAAATTAGGAGTATGACGTATTGGTGATTCCTAAATGATTGATTTTTAGGAGTCGCCACCTAATTGATTTTAAGGTGAATTAGGGCACCTAAACATTAACTAAGGTAAAGCTAACTAAACCTCCGTTAATGGTCTGCTTAACCAGTGTGATTCTAGGTAAGGGTTCTATATTATCCTAAAAGTGAAGGGTTAGGGCATCCTTTAAGATCCGTTAACTTACTATCCGACCAAACTTAGGTTAATTAATTAAGGTTA